>NW_027636086.1:0-43642 GCF_903797595.1 Erithacus rubecula | reverse complement strand
AGGTGAGTCACACTGACATCCAGTCTGGTTTACTCACACTCCAATTTTAAGTTCTGTCATGGCTGTCAAAACCTTACCATTGCATTAAAGGATGCAGGTTCTTCTGCTGCATGCATTAAGGAGATGAAGAAAACAGAAATTTACATTAGAGCAATTGCTCTGTTGTCACTAAGAACAAAATGGATATAAGTAATAAAAACCTCTGAAATGTATGCTAGAGAAAATTCTTCCTGGTCAGACACACTGAGTGAACATGGCTGTGTCCTGGTCAGTGTAAATAAAGCCAATCATCCATTTGGGCATGTCCTTAAAAACTGCACATGGACTGCACAGTCCTGTTAGGATACCTGCATTAGTACTGCAGTGGGAAATACAAGACCGGGTGCTGGGCAGGGGGGAAACTTGTTGCTTCCTCTAAGTGCAGTAGGGAGAGTTTAGGGAAACTGCCATCAGCAGAAAGATGGAAGACAATTCTTTATAATTTGATAATTATCTTGTTTTGAAAGGTAATTCTTTTGTTTCCTGCATTTACAGTGCCTTTTGATCTTTTGGGAAACAGAAGTTGCCAATCTTACTTTCATCAAGCTTAAGTTTTCAGAGTGGTCCACACAGTTCATGGTATTCACAGCAGTGTCTGGTCAGTCACATGCTGCTGAAGCTCTTCTGAAGATCAGTTTTAATAAATAATTAGTATTTCAAAGACCAGTAGTGTGCAATGACTACAGTACAATGACAGGAATGTGAGAGCAGTGAATTAACTTGCAGTGCTGCTGTGTTCTGCACAGCCTGGCAGCTAAAGCAGCAGTCCCTTCATTTGATATGCTCTGCTCTTCTGACCTGTCTCATAGCAGCAAAGCACAGATTTTACTGCTGCCTGTCTGCCATTAAAGTGTGTCTGAAGGTGTTTTGCAGTTAGGGAGTGCATTAAAAATGCCACTTCAGTCAGTGCTGAGCTTCAGTGACAAAAATGCCACAAGCTGCTATTGCTTTGAACGTGCAGAACCAAAGTCCTGCCAAAACACAGCAGTGGTGATTTACTGATGCTGTGTCTGGCTCTGTTGCCGTGGAAGGGTTATGGAGCAGTGAAAAAACAGGAACAAGACACTCTCTGGCTTGGTGCAGAAAAGAGCAAGAAAGAGCAATTTATTGAAAGAAACCATTGCCTTAAATAAGACAGTTCGTGGAAAACAAAATACAAACAGATCATTAGTCAGAGAAGGAGACACCTCTCCTCCCTGACTTTCTCATGGACCTTGAAGGTGTTTATCTCTCTGTTATGATTACTTGTCTTATGTCTCTATCTTGGGAAAAATCCTGGCTAAAGGCTGAGAAACTTTCATGGCCTGAGAAAAATACTTAGAACTTGAGAAAAAAGGCCTAGCTAAAATGTGCCTAGGCCTTCAGCAGTGTCCACAATCCCCCCTTTTAATTTTTAAAAAAGAAAGAGAAGTGTTTGTAATCCTCCACAGGGCCCTTTGTCAAAGGAGAACAAACACCACCCCTCAGGAGATTTGTGGATACCTGAAGTGCCTAGGGAAATCTTCACAACTGGTGCTTTTAACAAACTCAATTCTAAAACTTAATTCTAATTACAATAACAAAACCCATCACCATTCACCAAACTTATCAGTGAAAAATCCACCACTAAGTAATTATTCTAATACTACAATGAAAACTATATCAACAGTTCCAACATGAACAGATGAATGTCCATTCTCTGCTTGAAGAGGGATCATCTGGTCAGTGTTTTCTCTGGTTGGTGTTTGGTGAGCTGGTCAGCATGTGAAAGCTGAGCTGTGATCACACTCTGCCCCTGGTGCAGGTCAGGGCAGACACCTTGATGGTCAGTAGCAAAGATCCAGACATGTCTCATCTGAAGCCTGAAATGAGGCAAAGATGATTCACAATAACTGGATTGGTTAGATCTTTTCTTTCTCTTTTTCCAATCTCGCTGTCCTACAATAGGAACAGCATCAGGCACAGGCACAGGAAAAGCCTGAGCCTCTCTCATTTGGATATCATCATTGCAAGTTTTCAGCTCTTCCCTTAGAACAAGGGAATAGAGCTCAGAAACATCTGCCCCAGCGCTCCCTCCTCCCATGCCCACTGCAGGAATGAAACCAGCCCCCGCTGCTCCCCCTTTGAAGTGAGGACAAAGCCATCGTTGCTGTCAGCACAGGGTGGGAGCGGCGAAGCAGCTGGAAATGCCGATGGGAGGGGTCCGTTCGTGGGGTCCAGCGCTGGGCTCAGCACCGCTCCCGGGTGAACGAATGGAGAAACTGAGGGAAGAAGAGAAGGCAGCCCCACCTCTGCTGAGGCAGAGAAGGGCAGCCCAGACCCTGCTCGGGCGGGCAGGTCGGTCTCCAGCACCGGAGAGGAGGGAGGCGCCGGCAGCAGCTCCTTCTCTGGGGTGGCTGGTGCCGACGGCTCCTCTCAGCAGGCGGGTCACGGTCAGACGGCACCGGGGACGGACGGGCCAGCACCACCCGCACCTTTTCAGGGGGAGGCTCTGCCCCGGCAGGCGGATCGAGCGGCGGCACCGGCACGGTGGAGGGGCCGGCTGACGGCACCTCCTTCTCGGCAGCGAGCGGCCCCACAAGGGCGGGGGCCGCCCCCCCAGGCAGCGCTGGCTGCACGGGGGCTGCTCCAGCCGGGGCCGCTCCGAGCCGGCAGCGCCCAGCGCCGTCAGCGCGGCAGGACACGCCTGCTGCCCTGGCCTGGGGCGGGCCCGCAGGCGGCAAGGGGCTCGGCCCCGCGATCTGCGGCGGTTCCGCGGGGGTGGTCGCGTAGGGCAGCAGTGCCGCATGCAGGGCCGTCGTTTGCCATGACACGGCCGCGAGTAACAATTGCTCCACCACATCAGGCGGAATAGCTGCGTTAGCGCTGTGCCTGATCGAGAGCCTGTCTCTCCACCCTCTCGCGTGTCCATTAATCTCTGACTAATGGTCACCCAGGCGTGCACCAGAGGGGAAAGTGAGACATCCCCTCCCCGAAGGGCTTTAAACAATCGATCTGCCAACTCTCCCCAAGCCTTTCAAGAAAAAGCCATTTCTTGGTCCTGGCGTAGAGGGGGGAAGGGAACAGCACCTTTCTTGGATGGGGGAGAAAAGCAGTCGAGACGCTGCTCGCAGCTCTCGCTGTCCAGGCTCGTTGGCGCTCGGCTCCGCGCGCTGCAGGGACTCCCGCTCCGCCGCCGCTCCGAAGATCAAAGAGCGGCTCCGATCGCGCTCACTCGGTGGGAGAGGAGAAAAGCCGACGATTTCTGCGGGTTTCCCGTCCTGCCGTAGTCAGGCGGGTCTCCGCCATGTCCCAGATGGCTCTCGACTCCGGCCGCGATCCCGGCTCTGGTCCTGGCCCCAGGTTCACAGCCCTGGTTTTCTGGGTTTCAGTCTGCTCGGTGCAGCTCTGGCTACAAACCCCAGCACGGGCCGCACCCCGATTAGGACAGGCCTCCAGGGTCCGTCCCGGTTTTTGCAGGCTGTCAGCTCCGAGTTTTCCCGGTGCTGTTGGTCAGTCAGAGATCGCATAGGGTGAACCCGATCCACTTGAGTAATGATCTCTCGGTGGAACCTCCATATGTTGCCGTGGAGAAAGATACGGAGCAGCGAAAAAACAGCAAGACACTCTCCTGCTTGGTGCAGGAAAGAGCAAGAAAGAGCAATTCATTGAAAGAAACCATTGCCTTAAATAAGACAATTTGTGCAAAATAAAATGCAGACAGATCATTGATCAGAGAAGGAGACACCTCTCCTCCCTGACTTTCTCATGGACTTTGCAGGTGTTTATCTCTGTTACGATTCTTTCTCTTGTGTTTACAATAAAGAAGAAATCTCCAGCGTGGGAAAAATCCTGGCTAGAGGCTGAGAAAGTTTCATGGCCTGAGAAAAATACTTAGAACTTGAGAAAAAGGCCTAGCTAAAATGTGCCTAGGCCTCCAGCAGTGTCCACAACCGGGATTGAGACCGGCTGTGGGGATTGGTTTTGGCTTTAGATCTTCCAAGAGCAGAGCAGTTGCTGGCTGCTGTAAAGTTGTTTCTTGTCAAGGCACGTCAGGCTCCAAAGGCAAAGAGCCCAAGGCTCTCCAGTCCCTGTTCAATCTCTCTGCCATAAAGTCCCGATGGAATCAGGAGCAGCTCTCTGCTGCAAGAGGTCGAAGCTGCGGCTGGTGCAGAGTCTCCAGAGGCAGATGCTCCCTGGCCTTTCTTCTTCAGTTCTGTTCTTTTCTTCTTCATCTTCCTCTTCTTCTATCGCATGCTGGTAGTGGTGATGATGATGGTGGTGGAGGAGGACAGAGCAAAGGGAGAGGAGTGGGACAGAGCTCTGGCTCCAATACACGGATTTTTTTAACAAATTACCCAATGAGCCAAAACCATGAACCTGATGAATTTCTCCTACACCTATTAGAATTCTGTAATACTAAAGTCTACATATAACTTGTGCATATGGCCTATCTGTTCTATGTGAAGAATATATAAAATATTCTTACTGTCATTTTATTTTGTCTAGAACTAAGTTTTTAATGTCTCAGTGCAGCCTGAGATTCAACGGCTTTTATTTTTTATGGTATTTAAAACATATTTCTATGTAATTCACACTAAGATTTAAACTTCTACCTCGTATCTATGCTACTTAATATTTCTAATTCCTTTTACTAAAACTTAGACCTCTAATGTCAGTGTGGTTTCTTGTATTTTAACTGCACAAAATATTTTAGATATGATTCTTCCATACTGTTCTCTCTCGGAGGGAGTCAGAGAGGCTTCTCTGTTCCACGCTCCAACAACCAGGAATGGGGACAGGGACTGAGAGTGGGGACTGAGAAAGGGACATTGGAATGCAAATGACAACAGGAACAGGGAATGGGAATATGGCATATGGGACAGGAAATATGGAAATATAAAGTGGGCAGAAAATATGAGATGGAGATTTAGAATATGGGATGGAGAACAGACATGGGGATAGGGCAAAAGAATTGGGAATGGGAATATGGGAAGGGGACTGGAAGTAATTTAGAAATGGAAATATGGGAATGGGACTGGAATCAGGAATACAAGAAGGGGAACGGGACAGGGAATATGGGACTGGGAATATGTGAATGGTAACCAGACAGAGAATACAGGACAGGGAATGATACCAGGAATGGGATCTGAATTGGGATGGGGGCAGGAGTGGTGTGAGATGGGAATGGGCTGAGGGCAAAGGCACTGACAATGGGGAGATGAGGATCCTGGACAGGGGACAGCGGGAGCCGGGTCAGGGGGAAATGGGGAGGGTTTCAGGGCAGGGGTCCTTGATCAGCTGCCCCAGAACCTCCGTCAGCATCTCCCAGTGCAGCCAGAGCCGCTGGGCCTGGGGTGCCCAAAGCCCTGAGCAACCGCCAAGGAAACCTGAAGTCCCTGGAACACAGGGTCCTCCACATCCTCTGGAAGATGCCCCTGTGTCTGCAGGCATGTCTTAGTTCAATGTCTTCATTTTTAGCCCGGTACTGGGTGTCTGGGAAGGACAAAGGGAAATGCAAAGAAAATCCAGGTCACAGGGAGCGAGCACGAAGCTTTTCCTGCACTCGGGGCACTCACAGGGCTTCTCTCATGGAGACTCCGTTGGTGTCTGGTCAAGTGAGATCTCCTGGAGAAGCTCTTCCCACACTCGGGACACTCATAGGGTCTCTCCCCCTGGAGATGCGCCGGTGGGTGACAAGGTGGGAGTTTGTCTTGAATCCCTTCCCGCAGTTGGGGCAGCAGAAGGGCCTCTCATCCCAGTGAGTGCGATAGTGCTTCAGAAGGCTGGACCTGCTCTCAAACCTCTTCCTGCATTTATCACACTTGTAGGGTCTCTCACCAGTGTGCATGAGTCGGTGGCTGACGAGGTTTGAGTTTTGATTAAAGCTCTTCCCACAGTCGGGGCAGCAGAAGGGCCTCTCTCCTGTGTGAATGCGCTAGTGCCGGAGGAGATGGAAGCTCCTCTGAAACCTCTTCCTGCATTTATCACATTCGTAGGGCCTCTCCCCAGTGTGGATCCTCTGGTGAACAATCAGGCTTGTGCTCTGCCTGAATCTCTTCCCACACTCCCCACACTCGTAGGGCCGTGCCCCTATGTGGATTCTCTGGTGTCTGATCAGGCTGGATATCCACCTGAAACCCTTCCCACATTCCGAGCACTTGTGGGGCTTCTCCCCATGGTGAAGCTGCTCACGCAGCCCCAGCTCCGAGCTCCGGCCGCCTCCCCGGCCCGGGCTGGCTCTTTCCTGCTGGGATCCCCGGGCTGTGCGTTTGCAGCCCCTCCTGCTGCAGGATCTGCGGGGCTTTTCCTCCCCGTTGCATTCCTGCGCCGTGGAGCCGCTGCAAACGGCCTCTTGCCCGAGGCTGTGCCGCGGGGATTTGTCCTCCCTGCTGTCCATGCTCAGCTCCTTGTCTGGGGTAGGAAGGACAAGGACAGGATGGGATTTGCCTCCGTGCCAGAGGGAGGGGCAAGGAGATCCCCCCAGGGCTGTGCTGCAGTCGCGGCTGTGCTGGGCTGGGAGATGGAGCAGGACACAGGGGGAAAGGGGCACTGACTTCCTCCTCACCTGCCTGTGGCTCCCAGGACATCCTCCTCATCCTCACAGCCTCCTCCTCCTCAATGCAGGCAAGGTTTGGAAAATCCTGGTTTGGGAAATTCTGGTTTGGGAAGGAAAACAAGGGCTGAGCACGTTGGGTTTGATGGTGGCGCTGCCCAAGGGCAGCTGGAGCAGTCAGCGCCCCTTTCAGCCTCGGGGGCCCGGAGCCCGCTCAGCACCAACCTCCCGCACCCCTCCAGGCTGCCGGGGGTCCCCCGGCTCCGGGATCGCCCCTCTGTGCTCTCCCCGCTCCGGGGCTCGGCTTTGGGCTCCTGCAAGATCCAAACATCCCCTGAACCGCAAAATAAAACCCTCCCGGGGCCCTCCATGATGGATTTGGGGCGAGCTCCCCCTCCTCACTCACCTGAGGGTTCTTGGGGGGGCGATGGTGCCGGACCCGGGGACCTGTGACCTCAGCGACCAGGCGGGAGAAACGCGTGGTTGCAAAATCGCTTCTTCTCTTTCTCCCGCTACTCCTGTGTCCCTCCTCTTCCTCCCGCTGCTTCTCTTCCGTATCTTCCCGCTCCTCCTCTTACTCCCGCTCCTCCTCCTCTCCCAGTGATCTCCCAGCACAGCCAGAGCCGCTGGAACTGGGGTGCCCAACACCCTGAGAAACCCCCAGGTCCCTCCCAGGACACCTCAAATCCCTGGAACCGAGCGTCCCCCACATTCCCTGGAAGATCCCCCGTCTCCCCAAGCAGGTCGTTATTTAACATCTCTATTTTTACCCTGGTTGTGGGTGTTTGGGAAGGACAAAGAGAAATGAAAAGAAAATCCAGTCCACGGGGAGGATGTGCAGCCCCCAGCCAGGTGTCTTCCCAACACGGATCAGCAGCACCAGGGCTCAGGGGGGCTCTGCCCACCGGGGGTCCCTGGGGATCATCCAGCGCGGATCCTGCCATGGGGATGGAGCTGCAGAAGGGCACTGTCTGGGTTTGAAAGACAGGTGTCTGCTAAGGAGCTCTGGAGCTTCTCTTGAAACAGAAAATGTAAACTCCCTCCCTCTAAATTAATATGATTTGGAAGTTAAGGAGCTCCCTGGCAAAGATATGGAATTTAGAATAGCAGTTTTTCACTGGGAAAATGAAAATAAATGTATAGTAATATAAAGACCAAGACACTGGCAAGGCCAGAATGCAGCCTGTAACCCTGTTGCTCAGGGTGTTGGTTACAGTCTGAATAATGGTACCTGTAGTTTTCTTGGAGTGACAGATGTGGTTTTGTTGGAGCAATGATTTTGGAGAAGGGTGTAGTTACTTTTTTAACATCTAGTGGTGATGAAGATAGGCCTGGTCTTCTTCTGGGAATTTAGTGGGAAAGGCTGCTCTGATGTTTCCGATTTCAGATTTTATTTAGGTAGGAAATACTTGGGTTTTCTCCTTGGGTGGGGCATTTCCCATAAGGTATAACTCCTTGTGGGGAGGAGTTCTGAGGGATGGGTCATGGAAGAGATAAGGAGCCCTGCTCCACCTGGTTTCAGCAGATGGTGATAGAATGTATACTTCTGCTTGCATCTTGCATTGCAACTTAAGACATGATCTACTCCTTATTATATTACCATCTGCATCCTACCTTAATTAATACCTTCTTTCAACTCTGCTATATATTTTTATCCACAGTGAAACTTTACACACAGTTCTCACTTAAGATTAGGTTTTTCTGTGGTCCTCAATGGGTTTCTTTATCTTTCTGCATTACCTACTAAGTGTAACTAGGTTTTTGAGCAAAAACAATTGTACGGATTGGTTTGCCTTTGTTTGAGTTGGCCTAATCTAAACAGTCTTCAAATATCTCTTATATGTAATACAGGGACTTTATTCCCATCCACTGTGTGCAAGGCTTCAGACTGGGCAGGACTTGCTTCAGTGATGGACTCTCAGGTGTTGACTATTTAGGTGGCTTTTGTTAAATTCATTTCTCAATATTTGGATGTTTCCCTGCCAAGTGCCTTTAGGGTAATTTGAAGTAGTCTGTTGTACTGCCCAACATTCCTGGCAGCTGGTGTGTGATCAGGGATATGATCTATTTATTCAATATCCTGGTTTTTGGCTGAGGTGTTTCTAAGGCTGTTCTTGAAATGGGTCCTGTTGTCTGACGATTCTCTCAGGGGTGCTGTGTCTTTATAGGACTTGCTTTTTTGGGTTTCAGACGGTGCTTTGAGTAGTAGTGTGAGGTACAGGGTGGGTTTCTAATGATCCAGAGGTGACTTCTGCAATTGTGATCACGTAGCAGTTCCCTTAAGGGGTTTGAGGCAGTGTGATGTAGTTCATTTGCTGGCCTTTATATACTTATAGTTGGAATACTGCCCCCCATATTAGAGAGGGTTTATCGGCTTGGCTTGCTTGATTTTAGCACATGTCTTACAGTTATGGATAACTTGAGAAATGCAATTTATAGTTAAATCTGCTTTTCAGTTTTGTGCCTACTTCTCGGTGGCATTTATGCCTTGATGGCTTGAGGCAGTATGGGCCTATTGAGCTAGGAACAACTGTCCCTTATGTTGTTAATTTAAATTTATAGGTGACATCTCTATTTTTGCAGCTTGATCGACTTGCTCCTTGTTTTAGTGTTCTTTATTAGCCTGACTTTTGGGGACGTAGCCATCTACATGATGAGCTTTTAGAGAGAGTTTGTCTGAGTGGCAATGTTTTTCCACTCATTAGGAGACTCAGGTGGTTTTCCTTTATGTTGCTAGCTGGCCTCTTTTTACCTTTCTAGCTAATTCCACAGAGCATTGGTTAGTATTTATGATTCAGTATGAATGTAGAGCTTTGGCCAGTTCTCTCTTTCAGCAGTGTCCAGGGCCAGCTGAATGGCTTTGGGTTCAGCAAGTGCACTTGATGCATCTTCTCCTTCAGTAGCTTGTGTGACTCGTCGTGTGGGGCTCCCTGCAGCCACTTTCCACTTCTGGTTCATCTCAACCATGAGACAGAAACTGTCAGTGACGAGAGCACAGCGTGTTTCTTGTGCTGGTAGTTGGTTCTATGGTGAACCTTTTAAGCCTGGGTTACTTGTTTCTGCTCCTTTTCATTAGGGAGTTTTCATATTGTGGTTGGTTTTAGGTGTTTTTAAAATTTCAGGGTGATTTGTGTTTCTAATCCGGCCGTGCTGTGTGATGAGAGCAATCCATGGGCTCCATGTGGTGTGGGTGGCGTGGTGGGTAGAGGACCCTTTTCTTTAAACACCCACCCAAGCAGCAGGAGTCTGGGTGCCAGGAGGAGTTGTGCTTTTGTGATAAGTTCTTTTGAGGTGGCTTCATCTTTCTTATTATAGGCAGATGAATTTTTGTTGGGTTTTGGGGTGTTTTTTCTATGAGTGTAGTTTGCTTCAGACTTTCTGTCACTTTGACTCTAGAATTCTAGTGCTTGGCCTCGAGTCTCCCCAGGCACCTTCTGCTAAAGGATCCAGGACAAGCCATTGTTCTTGGCTGCAAAGTAAAGCACATTCCTCACCTCTGGTCCAGTCCTGACTGGGCCAAGGGCACTGCATGAGCAATTTTCTGCTTGGTCTGGATGAAGGTTTGTTGCTGTTCAGGGCCACAGCTGGAATTGTTCTTCTTAGGGTGACCAGGTGGAGAGGGCTCACAGTGTGCCTGCACTCAGGAATGCATTCTCTAGAAACCTATGGCCCCTCGAAAGCTTGTGTTTCCTTCTTGCTGGTTTCTGGAGACACTGTGATGATCTCAATGATCGTTTCAGTGGGGATCTGACTCTGTCCATCTTGCCACTCTACTCGCAGGAACTGGATCTCTCAGGCACCTCCCTTGACTTTGCTCTTCTCAATGGAAAAACCTCCTTCCAGCAGAATCTGGATGATCTTCTCTCCTTTCTCAAATACTTTTATTACCCTTTTCCTCCACACAATGATGTTATTGATGTATTGCAGACGTTTTTGAGCTTTACCCTTTTCCAGTGCAGCCTGGATCAGCCCGTGGCAGATGGTGGGGCTGTGTTTCCACCCCTGGGGCAGTCGGTTCCAGGTGTACTGCACGTCCCTCCAGGTGAAAGCAAACTGAGGCCTGCACTCTGCTGCCAGAGGAATGGAGAAAAATGCATTGGCAATGTCAATGGTGCCACTTTGCTGCCTTGGGCTCCAGCTCCTCCTGGAGATACAGCATGTCTGGCACTGCAGCGCTCAGCTCTGGAGAATCAACGACTGGGAGAGAGAGGGGGTCTACTGACTGCTGATCAGAATCCAAATTTACTCTCAGCTACATGTGCTTATATACCATTTTTAGGAAATCTCGTAATTTTTTTCCCACATTGGTTGGGTTAAACATCACACAAACAAGCTTACACATTTGCAACATTTGTATTTGATTCATTCTTCTTTCCTGTCACCAGTCTTGATCCAATCTCCATGGAGCCTTCAAAGCTCTGTTTCCTCTTGCCAAGGCATCTTGGTTATCAAGCTGCTTACGCTAATTAAATCCACAGCACTCTGGCTTAGCTCCCACAGTGGAGTCACTTCAGTAGCTTACAGTCCATTTCTATTTTCTGTCAGACTTGCCCACAGGCAAACTGGGGCTGTTGAAGGGTGAGTGGGTTTTACTGAGCACCCTTTGACTCTCTAGCCAAAATGTTATGGGTGGGGATAATGGCATCTTGATTCATCTGATACTGCTGGCTGTGTGCTGTTGAGGTGTGTCACGATCCACCCAACCCGAGCGGGTGTCGTGCCTGGTTCTTTTATGGATCTCAAAGCGCAAAAGACACAGCAGGGGAAAACACCCAATTTCTTCTGCAGAAATGCTCTTTATTTAGTGCCAGCCAATATGCGATATTGGGACCGAGAGAGAGAGAGAGAGAATGGGGGGTCGGGATTATAGCTACCAAGACGGGCAGACAAATCCTTGTGGAGCAGCCAGTAGATGTCTGTTGCCGTCTGGGGAGATCTCGGGGGTCTCCTCTGAGAAAGTCACTTTTATAGTCCTTTCCCAAAGCGAGTGGCTTCTGGCCAAAAGGTGGGAAAATTTATGGACTATTGTATGTGCAGATCGTTACCCTGAGGAACAGGTGGAAACAGGATGCTTCAAGGCACACCAAACCATCTTTGTTGTTATGAACACACGCAGGGCAGCCCATACTGACCAGTCCATTGTTCTTCCATCTGTGGGAGCTTTGTTGAGTCAGCGCCCCGTGACTAGTTGTCATGAGAAACCAGTACTGGTAGGCATCACCTGCGGAACAGTCACTTGACGTTCCTCCATCCCTGGCCAGCACAGGCCTCAGGCGACGGTCATTGAGCAGAAACAGACAAGAGGCTCAGACGGACTCTCACAACAGGGAATATGGAAATAGCAACTGGAGAGAGAATATGGGATGGAGATATAGAAGATGGGAGAGGGAACAGAAAGGGCCGATGGAGAGATTTTGTGTCAGAGGGGCTCCCAGTGCCTGTCCCTCGAGAGGCCTGGGTTGAGGAGCAGCAAGCGGAGCCGTGCAGCCCAGGGCCGCTCTGTGCCTCGTCTGCCTCCCTGCAGGGCCAAGCCCCCGTGGGACACGCGGCTTCTCCCGCCCAGGCCCTCCATGGGCAGCCGTGTGCCCCCAGGAAACGTCCCTCCCGCTCCAGGCGGGCGCTGCGGGCACTGCGGGGGCTGTTCCGCTGTCCCTGCCTGAGGCCATGGCCCGAGCACTGAGGGAGATGAGCAGCAGCTCCGTGCAGCAGGAGACTCTGCCCTGGTGGGTCTGTGGCTCTGCCCTCCAGTTCTGGGCATAGAGATAGAATAATAGTAGGAACATTAAAGTAGAGAGAAGAAGATGAGAGGAAAAATAGTAGTAAGTACAAGGAGAGTAAGCGTGATAATAATAATTTCAGAAGACACAAATTATAAAATTTAAGTAATAATGTAGAGCCAGCACCTGTGTCTGTGCCCTGGCACAGGAACGGAACCCAAGAAGCGGCTGGAGCTGTGCCAGGAGGGATTTAGATTGGATTTTCAGGCAAGGGTCTCCTTGCAGAGGGTGCAGGGCACTGCCCAGGATCCCCAGGGATGGAATCAGCTCTAAGGCTGCCAGAGCTGCAGGAGCGTTTGGAGCCTGGGCCACGCCCTTCTGGCAGCAGGGACCCAGCCCTGGCCACGGGCTCTGTCCCCGTGGCGCCGCAGAGCCCAGGGGACACCTGCGAGAGCGGCTGCGGTGCTCGGCCATTGGCCCGGGCCAGGTGCAGCAGCCGCCCCTGGGCTCGGGGAAGCGCAGGAGGCTCTCGCCGTGCCCCTCGTGCAGCTCTTGGGGTGCCCGTGCACGGCCCCGGCCTCGCCTGCTGCCCCTGCCCCACTCAGCTCCCCGTGCCCGGCAAAGGCGCCCGGGCTGCGCTCGCTGCCCCCGGCTGGCGCTGCTGAAGGCAGGGACGAGCCCCGGGCCCGGCAGAGCCCTGAGGGACAGCCCTGCTCCCCGGCCTCCCGCCGCACGCGGAGACGCTGCCCACAAGCCCCTGGCACGGCCCTGGGGCCAATTGCTCGTGCCTGGCCAGCGCAGCTGCACACCCAGGGCTCTGCAGCCTGGGGCTGGGGCTGGCGTGTGCCAGCGTGGCCAAAGCCTCTCAGGGCTCTGGGCACAGCAGGGGCCACAAGGCCACAAGTCTGAGGCTGCTCCCAGCCAGTTCCTGGCTGCTCCACTGCTCCTGGGATGCCGGGGGTGGCCCTTGGTGACACGGGCGCTTCGTGTCATGGCCCTTTGTGATGTGGGACGTGGTGGTGGCCACAGACCATTGTGACATCAGGGAGCCCCACCCTTAACTCAGAGTATTTAAAGGGCGCAGAGCCCTGGAGTGCTCAGTCCCAGGAGCGCCGCTCTGTGAGGAGGAAGCAGCTCCCAGGACCCATCTGCGCTGGACGCCAATAGCGACAGACAGTGACACTGACAAGGACAAAGGCTACTCCAACTCCAGGTCTGCCAGTCCCTTGCCCAGCTGGCTGGAAGGCCCCAGTGGGCAGTGGTCACGGGCAGTGGGCAGGACCTGCCCACTCATCACAAACTGACGAGGAGGAGAGATCATTTTCCAAAATGGACCGTGAGCTTAGCTGCTGGGAAGGCCATGATGATGAGGAGCTTTTCCCATGGGAAGGCCATAGCAAAGAAGAGCTTTCCCAGTGGCAAGATGTGACAGTCACAGAGGCCTATGAACAGCACGTGCTGACGGTCCAAAAAATTTGCTGGTGGGAAGCCAGGAGGAGCCAAGAGCTGTACCAATGCCAGGTGTGTGTGCGAGTTGAAGAGGTGGCCCAGTACACCCATGAGACACATGAAGAGCTGCACAAACACAAAGAAAGTGTCAGAGTCCAGGAGCTGTACCAGTGGGAAGAGGATGGTGAGATACACCAAGAGATGAACGAATGGGAAGACAGTGATAGCCGAGAAAGAGCCCGATGGGACAGCGATGACAGTGATGTCATGGAGGAGGACAGTCAAGATGACAATGAGCACATGTGGGTGGACAGTGAAGATGAGAGTGACCATGGCATCTGGTCCAAGCCCTCGACCCCAGAGGAGGATGAGTGGGACGAGGTGAGTGTCCTGGAGCTGCCACCAGAAGAAAACAAAGCAGAGAGGCAATACAGGGATTTTGTGTCAGAGGGGCTCCCAGTGCCGGTCCCTCGAGAGGCCTGGGTTGAGGAGCAGCAAGTGGAGCCGTGCAGCCCAGGGCCTCTCCGTGCCTCGTCTGCCTCCCTGCAGGGCCAAGCCCCCGTGGGACACGCGGCTTCTCCCACCCAGGCCCTCCATGGGCAGCCGTGTGCCCCCAGGAAACGTCCCTCCCGCTCCAGGCGGGCGCTGCGGGCCCTGTGGGGGCTGTTCCGCTGTCCCTGCCTGAGGCCACGGCCCGAGGATTGAGGGAGATGAGGAGCAGCTCCGTGCAGCAGGAGGCTCAGCCCTGGTGGCCCTGTGGCTCTGCCCTCCTGTGCAGGCACACCAAGCAGCTGGCATGGAGTCTCTGGCTGTGCTTTCCCTGCCCGGCTCGGCTCCCCCAGGCTGGGGCTGGAACGGGACGGCCCCGCTCCCACCAGTCCCGCTCCTCTGGTGCCGCAGCAGCAGCTGCTCGGGGCAGCCCAGGGGGATGGAGAAGAAAGGAAGGTGAAGACGAAGAATATGAAGACAAGGCTGATGACAAGGCAGATGGAGATGACGAGAATGAAGAAGAAAACCAAGGCAAAGATGAAGACAGGGAAGAAGATAAAGACGACAATGACCCAGAGCAGATGACAACCAAGAAAATGAAGACGAAGACCAAGGCAAAGAAGATGATGACGACAACGCTGTTGAAGATGAAGATGATGAAGACTGAGAATATGGAGAAGACAAAGGAACATAATTTCAAAATACATATAGGAAGAATAGTTATAAGACTTTAGGAATTCATAGAAGAGAAGTATAGGAATAGCAATGGGAATAGGAATAGGAATTGGAATAGGAATATAAATAGGAATAGGAATAAGAATTTAGAAGCCCCTTGAGAAGAGGAGTTAGAATAGGAAAGATGAAAATGTAGAATAGCAAGAAAGACTAGTTAGAAACTAGGAGAATAAGAAGAAAACTTTAAGAATAAAGAAATTAAAGTAAAATTGAATTTATCAAACAACTGTCTAATTTTTTTTTCTTACATATTGTGTATTTATATGGCAGCATATGATATTAAAACATGAGTATATAATAAGTCATAATTATGATATATATTAGTGTCCCAGTCCCATGAATTTGGCACCAGCCAAAAACCATATTTAGTTGCTATGTTTTGCTGTTCAGTTCTTTCTGTATATTTTGCTGTTTGTTCACATGCTTCTTTCACATGCCAGCTGCTTTTGTGCATTTCTTAGTTTAGACCAGTGTTTGTAATAGGTGCACAGCATGAGAAACTTTTAAGAGTTTTTGGATAACTTCTTTGAAACCCCCCAAAGCTGCTGGAACATAAACTATGCTAAATGGGGAGAGAAGAAGTTGAAAAGACAGAACACCAAGATAAGAAGATTCAAGGTTACAGGAGGCAGTGAAACTGCATGTGACCACCAATTACTGACTCTGGGGGGTTTAAATGGGTGGATCAACACCCTAAAATTATCAATTGTAGAGTGTGTCCCCACATGGGTGATGGTTCTAGAAATGGATAATTAGGGTGAATTATAAACAATAAATCGGCTTCTGCAAAATCATATTGCTCTGCTGTCCAGAAGTCCAGTTTGTTCCTGCAGGGGCTGTGCCCTATAGAGTAGGACCCCATCCCCTATAGGGCACAGCCCCCATCCCCTATAGGGCAGGACCTCATTCCTTATAAGGCAGAACCCTATCCCCTATAGGCCTGAGACCTCTCCCCTATAGGGGACAACCCACATCCTCTGTAGGGCAGAACCTCATTTCCTATAGGGCAGGACATTCATCCCCTATAGGGCACAGCATCATTCCCTATAGGACAGGACGTCATTCCCTATAGGGCAGAACCCCATCCCCTATAGCGCAGGATCTCCATCCCCTATAGGGCACAGCCCCATGTGTTAGGAAGGATGAGGAGTTGACAGGAAGGTCTCACAGCTGTGTGTGAATAACAGGAAGATTTTTGAATGTAGAATCTGAAGAAGGAAGAGAGATGAGAGCAAGTTTTGATGCAGAAGTAAAGAATTGCTGAGCCAATCTTACTGGGTAACTAAGCAGGCAAAGAGCAGTGAGTTGGAAGGGGCTTTTATGACTCTGAGCAAAGGATAAATCCACCTCAAACAAAAGATGTTTTTACCAAGGAAAAGAATTTTCACAGCCAAAGAAAAATACCATGTTGCAAGTAGAGAAAAGATCTCAGGATTTCCCACTGCAAGAAAACTGAAAAACAACTTCTAGCTTAAACTGAAACACACTAACCTTTTGTGATTGGAAAATAGTAACAAGAATATTGTCATGTCAGTAGGTATGATAGGCTACAGGTGATAGTGAAGGGATTTATTGGTCGTCATGTTTTAGGATGCTCTGTAATGAAAATTATTGAATGCATTGTAACCAGAACTAGAGGAAGCTTTCAGTGGAACCCACAGATGTGGCTGTCAGGCTGTGGGCTGGGCTCTTGTCACCCATGGCCCGTGAATTGCTGCATCACATGGATACAATAAACAGGACTTTAAATGATAAATAAATTACTGCATCATTTGAATATAATAAGCAGCATTTTAAAGAGCCAACCTGGAGTTCTGCATCCCTCATTTCAGGCTCTTACAATCAGAGAGTCTTACATGCAGCAACTTGATGGAGTGTTTTGTTAAATGAATTTCTATTCATTTATTGCCAATTCATGCCAATTTTATTTGTTTTAGATAATACAATCTCTGATGACTAAAAATAAGCGCTGATTCTGAAAGCAAACAAAATGAGAACACTGTGTCAAAATCTAGAGGCTCAGTTCTAAAACTCAGCAAGAAAAAAAATAGCTTGAAGTTGTTAGTATTGACATTTGCATTTGTTTACAAAGACAGGAAAATGCCAAAGTATTTTTTTACACTGCTCTATGTAGGGATTTTGCAGGTATTATATCTTTGCAAATGATTTACTGAATCCTACACAGAAATTGCTGGAAACAGAGTTCTATCTGCTCTTAAGATTCAATTGCAGGAATTGATAGGAAGTTGAAAGAAAGCTGTGAGTCAGCTGTGAAAAGTGGTGTGGAAGCAAAGGTCTGTTACATCAGCAATCCCATAACACCAAGGGCTCTGCACTGTTTTAGTTAGACTGTGCAGATGTCAGAATATATGATTCTAATACAATTTAGCATGGCCAAAACTGAGGTGAGTCACACTGACATCCAGTCTGGTTTACTCACACTCCAATTTTAAATTCTGTCATGGCTGTCAAAAGCTTCCCATTGCATTAAAGGATGCAGGTTCTTCTGCTGCATGCATTAAGGAGATGAAGAAAACAGAAATTTACATTAGAGCAATTGCTTTGTTGTCACTAAGAACAAAATGGATATAAGTAGTAAAAACCTCTTAAATGTGTGCTAGAGAAAATTCTTCCTGGTCAGACACACTTAGTGAACATGGCTGTGTCCTGGTCAGTGTAAATACAGCCAATCATCCATTTGGGCATGTCCTTAAAAACTGCACATGGACTGCACAGTCCTGTTAGGATACCTGCATTTGTACTGCAGTGTGAAATACAAGACCGGGTGCTGGGCAGGGGGAAACTTGTTGCTTCCTCTGAGTGCAGTAAGGAGAGTTTTAGGGAAACTGCCATCAGCAGAAAGATGAAAGATAGTTCTCTTGCTGCCTGCATTTACAGTGCCTTTTGATCTTTTGGGAAACAGAAGTTGCCAATTTTACTTTGATCAAGCTTAAGTTTTCAGATTGTCCACACAGTTCATGGTATTCACAGCAGTGTCTGGTCAGTCACATGCTGCTGAAGCTCTTCTGAAGATCAGTTTTAATAAATAATTAGTATTTCAAAGATCACTGGTGTGCAATGACTACAGTACAATGACTGGAATGTGAGAGCAGTGAATTAACTTGTAGTGCTGCTGTGTTCTGCACAGCCTGGCAGCTAAAGCAGCAGTCCCTTTATTTGATATGCTCTGCCCTTCTGACCTGTCTCACAGCAGGCAAAGCACAGATTTTACTGCTGCCTGTCTGTCATTAAAGTGTGTCTGAAGGTGTTTTGCAGTTAGGGAGTGCATTAAAAATGCCACTTCAGTCAGTGCTGAGCTTCAGTGACAAAAATGCCACAAGCTGCTGTTGCTTTGAACGTGCAGAACCAAAGTCCTGCCAAAACACAGCAGTGGTGATTTGCTGATGCTGTGTCTGGCTCTATTGCCATGGAAGGGTTATGGAGCAGCAAAAAAACAGGAACAAGACACTCTCCTGCTTGGTGAAGAAAAGAGCAAGAAAGAGCAATTTATTGAAAGAAACCATTGCCTTAAATAAGACAGTTTGTGAAAAACAAAATACAAACAGATCATTGGTCAGAGAAGGAGATTCCTCCCTGACTTTCTCATGGACCTTGCAGGTGTTTATCTCTGTTATGATTCTTTCTTTTGTGTTTAAAGTAAAGAAGGAGTCTCTGGCCTGGGAAAAATCCTGGCTAGAGGCTGAGAAAGTTTCATGGCCTGAGAAAAATACTTAGAACTTGAGAAAAAGGCCTAGCTAAAATGTGCCTGGGCCTCCAGCAGTGTCCACAACTGGGACTGGCACCGGCTGTGGGGATTGGTTGTGGCTTTAGATCTTCCCAGAGCAGAGCAGCTGCTGGCTGCTGTAAAGTTGTTTCTTGTCAAGGCACGTCAGGCTCCAAAGGCAAAGAGCCCAAGGCTCTCCAGTCCCTGTTCAATCTCTCTGCCATAAAGTCCCGATGGAAGCAGGAGCAGCTCTCTGCTGCAAGAGGTCAAAGCTGCGGCTGGTGCAGAGTCTCCAGAGGCAGATGCTCCCTGGCCTTTCTTCTTCTGTTCTTTTCTTCTTCACCTTCTTCTTCCCTCATGTGCTGGTAGTGGTGATGATGATGGTGGGGGAAAGAGAGAAGGACAAGAGAGGAGTGAGAGAGAGCTCTGGATACAATACAGGGATGTTTTTGGACAAATTACCCAATGAGCCAAAATCATTAACCTGACAAATTTCTCCTAAACCTTTTAGAAATCCATAATACTAAAGTCTACATATAACTTGTGCATATGGCCTATCTGTTCTCTGTGAAGAATATATAAAATATTAATATTGTAATTTTATTTTGTCTGGGACTAAGTTTTTAATGTCTCAATCAGCCAGTATTTTATAGGAGATTCCACGGCTTTTACGTTTCATGGTATTTGAAACATATTTCTACGTGCTTCACACTAAGATTTAAACGTCTACTTCATATCTATGCTACTTAATATTTTTAATTCCTGAAACTAAAACCTAGACATCTATTTAATGTCTGTGTGGTTTCTTGTACTTTAACTTCTCAAAATATTTTAAATTTAATTCTTGCATACTGTTCTCTCCTGGAGGAGTCAGAGAGGCTTCTCTGTTCCACTCTCCAACAACCAGGAATGGGGACAGGGACAGAGAATGGGGACTGGGAAAGGGACATTGGAATGTGAATGAAAACATGAACAGGGAATGGGAATATGGGAACAGAACAGGAAATATCAAAAGAGAAATTGGGAAGAAAATATGGGATGGAGATTTAGAATATAGGACAGGGAACAGACATGGGGATAGGGCAAAAGGAGTGGGAATGGGAATATGGGAAGGGGACTGGAAATAAAGAAATGTAAATATGGAAATGGGACTGGGATCAGGAATACTAGAAGGGGAACAGGACAGGGAATATGGGACTGGGAATATGTGAACGGTAACCAGGCAGAGAATACAGGACAGGGAATGATACCGGAAATGGGATCTGAACTGGGACAGGGGCAAGAATGGTGTGAGACAGGAATGGGCTGGGGGCAAGGGCAGTGACAGTGGGGAGAGGAGGATCCTGGACAGGGGACAGCGGGAGCCGGGTCAGGGGGAAACGGGGAGGGTGTCAGGGCAGGGGGTCCTTGATCAGCTGCCCCAGAACATCCGTCAGCATCTCCCAGTGCAGCCAGAACCGCTAGGCCTGGGGTGCCCAAAGCCCTGAGAAACCCCCAAGGAAATTTGAAGTCCCTGGAACACAGGGTCCCCCACATCCTCTGGAAGATCCCCCTGTGTCAGCAGGAATGTCTTAGTTCAATGTCTTCATTTTTACCCTGGAACTGGGTGTCTGGGAAGGAGAAAGAGAAACGCAAAGAAAATCCACGCCACAGGGAGGCAGCACGAAGCTTTTCCTGCACTCGGGGCACTCACAGGGCTTCTCTTAGTGGAGACGAGGTTGGTGTTGGGTCAAGGTAGACCTCTGTGAGAAACTCTTTCCACACTCAGGACACTCGTAGGGTCTCTCCCCGGTGTGGATGCGCCGGTGGCTGACGAGGTTGGAGTTTGTCTTGAATCCCTTCCCGCAGTCGCGGCAGCAGAAGGGCCTCTCATCCCAGTGAGTGCGATAGTGCTTCAGAAGGCTGGACCTGCTCTGAAACCTCTTTCTGAATTTATTACACTCGTAGGGTCTCTCCCCTGTGTGCATGAGTTGGTGGGTGAGTAGGTTGGACTTTTGATTGAAGCTCTTCCCACAGTCGGGGCAGCAGAAGGGCCTCTCCCCTGTATGAATGCGATAGTGCCGGAGGAGATTGATGTGGTTGTGAAACCTCTTCCTGCATTTATCACACTTGTAGGGTCTCTCCCCAGTGTGGATCCTCTGGTGAACAGTCAGGTTTGAGCTCTGGGTGAATCTCTTCCCACACTCCCCACACTCGTAGGGCCGTTCCCCCGTGTGGATTCTCTGGTGTGTGATCAGGTTGGATCTCCACCTGAAGCCCTTCCCACATTCCGAGCACTTGTGGGGCTTCTCCCCATGGTGAAGCTGCTCACGCAGCCCCAGCTCCGAGCTCCGGCCGCCTCCCTGGCCCGGGCTGGCTGTTTCCTGCTGGGATCCCTGGGCTGTGTGTTTGCAGCCCCTCCTGCTGCAGGATCTGTGGGGCTTTTCCTCCCCGTTGCATTCCTGTGCCATGGAGCCGCTGCAAACGGCCTCTTGCCCGAGGCTGTGCACCGGGGATTTGTCCTCCCTGCTGTCCGTGCTCAGCTCCTTGTCTGGGGGAGGAAGGACAAGGACAGGATGGGATTTGCCTCCGTGCCAGAGGGAGGGGCAAGGAGATCCCCCCAGGGCTGTGCTGCAGCCGGGGCCGTGCTGGGCTGGGAGATGGAGCAGGACTCAGGGGGAAAGGGGCACTGACTTCCTTCTCACCTGCCTGCGGCTCACGGGCCATCGACCTCGTCCTCATGGCCTCCTCCTCAATGCAGCCAAGGCTTGGGAAATCCTGCTTTGGGAAGGAAAACAAGGGCTGAGCGTGTTGGGTTTGATGGTGGCACTGCCCAAGGGCAGCTGGAGAAGTCAGCGCCCCTTTCAGCCTCGGGGGCCCGGAGCCCGCTCAGCACCAACCTCCCGCACCCCTCCAGGCTGCCAGGGGTCCCCGGCTTTGGGATCGCCCCTCCGCGCTCTCCCCGCTCCGGGGCTCCTGCCTTCCCCCCTGGCTCTGCCGGGGATCCCCAGGGTCGATATCGCCCCCTCCCCGCCGATACCTGGCGATCCCACATGTGAGCCGCCAAGATTCCGCAGCGCCATTTCCGGCTCGGCTTTAGGCTCCTGCAAGATCCAAACATCCCCTGAACCGCAAAATAAAATCCTCCCGGAGCACCCCATGATGGATTTGGGGCGAGCTCCCCCTCTCCACTCACCTGCGGGTTCTTGGGGGGCGATTCTGCCGCTCCCGGGGGACGGTGAGGTCTGTGCGGGTGTGCGGGATAAACACGTGGTTCCAAAATCGCTCCTCCTCTTCCTGCCGCTGCTTCTCTCTCGTCTCCTCCCGCTGATCCTCTCCCAGCCGTCTCCCAGCGCAGCCAGAGCCGCTGGAACTGGGGAGCCCAACGCCCTGAGCAGCCCCCAGGTCCCTCCCAGGACACCTCAAATCCCTGGAACCTAGCGTCCCCCGCATCCCCTGGAAGATCACCCCCGTGTCCCCAAGCAGGTCGTTATTTAACATCTCTATTTTTACCCTGGTTTTGGGTGTTTGGGAAGGACAAAGAGAAATGCAGAGAAAATCCAGGCCACGGGGAGGATGTGGAGCCCCAGCCAGGTGTCTTCCCAACACGGATCAGCAGCACCAGGGCTCAGGGGGGCTCTGCCCACCGGGGGTCCCTGGGGATCATCCAGCGCGGATCCTGCCATGGGGATGGAGCTGCAGCAGGGCACTGTCTTGGTTTGACAGACAGGTGTCTGCTGAGGAGCTCTGGAGCCTCTTGAAACGGAAAATGTAAACTCCTTCCCTCTAAATTAATATTACTTGGAAATTAAGGAGCTCCCTGGCAAAGATATGGGATTTAGAATAGCAGTTTTTCACTGGGAAAATGCAAATAGAAGTATAGTAATATAAAGACCAAAACACAGCCTAGTTTCAGCCATTCCCCATATCATTTCAGTGTTGGACAGTGCTGCAGTGCCCAGAGCCCTGCCAGGCCCGGTGCCCCAGGACAGACACCCCGAGCCCCCCCTGCCAGGCCTGGCTTTGCAGGCCGGGCTGTGCGGGGCCAGAGCCATTGGCCGATGGACGCGGCCAGGGAGTTGTGCTCAGCGGCTCCATGGCCGGCTGCAGGCCGGGGATGAGGGGTGTCCCTCAGGGAGGCTCTGCCTGGGCCCCGGGGCTCTGCAATGGCTTTGGCAGTGGCCCAGAGAGGGGCTGGAGCTGCCCTCAGCACGGGCTGTGCAGGGACAGGAGCCGAGCGGGGCAGGGGCTGAGCAGAAGCGCTCGGGCTGCGCACGGAGGAGAAGCTCAGCGCGAGCCGGCAGTCGCTGCTGCCGGCCCAGAAAGCAGCCATGGGCTGGGCTGCATGGAGAGGAGCAAGAGCAGCAGCCAAGGGAGCTGAGCGTGGCCCTCGAGGCCGTTTCTGTGAGACCCTGCCTGGAGCTCTGCATCCGTGTGGGGGCCCCACAATGAGGAGGACGCGCAACTGCTAGAATGAGTGCAGAGGACTCAGAGGGAAACAAAGAGTGTGCAAGATAATCAGATATTTAATTTTTATTGTAATTATTTACTACTTCTACTGCTATTTCTTTTTTTCCTTCTTCTTTTTCTCCTTCTTATTAATTTTCTTCCTCTTGTACTTTTTGTACTTCTTCTTCCTCTTCATTTCATTCTTATCCTTATTCCTATTCTTATTCCTATTCTTATTGCATTCTTATTTGCATTCTTATTACTATTGTAATCTTCTTCTTCATATTCTTCTATTTTTCTATTCCTAACTACTATTCTATTTCCTATGTACTGCTACTCTTTTATCCTCTTCTTCAATATCTTCTTAGCATTCCTATTCTAATTCTACTTTCTATGTTTATTTTTGGGGTTTTTTGTTTTTTGTGTTTTTTTCGCTGGGATTTTTGTGGGGTTTTTTTTTTGTTTTTTTCTACAACAACTACTATTTTTAAAAGCAACATTAATTTGTTTAAGTAGAGTTCCTTGTGTCACGGTCCTGCTGCGGTCAGGCATTAGAAGAACTCCTTCTGGGCGGTGGCAGAGTCGCTGTCTCTGGAAGTGCTTGAGGTGTTGGATGTGGCACTTCAGGACACGGTCTCAGGTGATGGTGGTGGTGCCAGGCTGCTGATGGGAATGGAATGTTGTCCTGGTGTCTCGTCCCCTCGGTGCTGCTCGGCATTCCAGCTGGGCACGCGGCACCAAGTGTCCCCCGGGCGCTGGTGTGGGGCTGGCGTCACACATCTCTGGAAACGCTTGGTCAATGGACTCTTCCCAGTCCGATGCTTCTTCATAACTGCTGACACCTCTGGGGAAGAGCTCATGTTCACTGTGTTCTTCCCAGTCAAACTCTGGGAGCCACCATCTCGTCCCTGGCTAAGACCTTGATCTGAGAGTTCTTTGCATTTCAAGAATTCTTGGATGCTGCTGACATGACAGTGGGACAGCTCTTCCTGCTTCCATCCATCCCAACTGGAGGGCTTGTGGTAGCAACCGGCTTCTTCTGAGTACAGCTGCCCCCGCACTGGAGGGCTTTCAGCCCTTTGTTCTGATGCACTGATTAAAATGGTCTGAAATGGCTCTGCCTGAGTCAGGGTGCGAATGAGGCCATGTGCCAAAGTCAGTAGTGTGGGTTTTATTGGAGAGTAAATGAGAGACCGAGAGAGCAAAAGAGAAATGGAAAAGGGGTGGGGGGAGAGAAAGAGAGTGACAGAGAGAGATTAAGTAGAAAACCTCAGCACTCTGTGGATCCCAATGGCATCCTGCTGTCTGATGGAGAGCACCCACAGATCCCTTGGAGATGGATCCCCATGGCCTCCTGTGGGTGCTCTCCATCTCCATGTTCTGGGGCTCAGGGTCCCCCACAAACACAGTTCAGGGGGTTGGTGCACACCTGGGCCGGGTGGGAAGGCCCAGGTACCTGCCCTGGCAGGGACAAGTCTGAGCCAGGCTCTTGCAGCAGCCTGTGCCTCTGTTGCATCCCTTTGCATCAGGAGCAGAGCTGTGCTGCAGGGCCTCAGCAGAGCCTGGGCAGCGCTTTGGGGCTGTTTGATGGATTCTGGCCCCTCCTCAGCTGCCCCTCACGGCAATGTCCCGTGGATTGGCCTTCCCGGGTGGGGATTTTCCAGCTGGGGCAGTTTGTGTGAGGGAGAGTGTGAATGCTATTTGAAAACTGGGAAGGTCATATCCACCTAAGGAAAAAATTTCTTAGAACTGCAATAAGTTTGTTTTCCTCATGCATTCTATTGACCTCATATACAATAATCAAAAGGCTTCCATTTTAAACAATGCTGACAAAATTTAAAGCTGTTCAATTTTGCTTCACCAGAGTGAAATTTAACATGCTGAAAGTTTCTAAATGCTTCAGAAATATGCAGTATTTAAGGTTCTGTCACTAGTAATTAAGAAATATATTATTTCAATTGATAACTGAACAAAGTGGTTTATATCAGAAGAAACTAAATAGCATATAATAGGCAAAGAAAATTAGCAGTTTCAATGGAATTTTGAATTAGAAAAACATAAAAGAGGAAGAAAAAATCTTTATTTTCTTCAGTAAACAAAAGGAAGGTTGAATGTAGGAGTGAAGTAGACTACAAAAGCATGTTAATGAACTGGAATGTTATGCACTATAATAAACTTCCTGAATTACTCATTTTAACTAAAATATACAGGTAACATTCTTTCACAGTCTTTTCTTCCTCCAAATACTTCTGCATTAAGCATTCAAGCACCCCTTTTCCCCTTCATGCAGAACATGTTCTGACTTTGCTCAAACACTAGGAACAGACATTTACATTAGTACAGCCTTGTTTCTCCTACTGTTCTCTGACATGTGCCAAAGATGTTTAATGCAGAAACACATCATCTTTTTCTCCCAGCTTCCCAAGCATCTTGCCTTTTAAATATGAGTGACAAACTTAGCTAGACACTCTTGCAAATTGAAGATTCTCAGCTTTTTTACATTCTGAGCCAACATGCATATGTAACACCTCTAGTAAAACAGCAGAAGAGAAAAGTCCTGAGAATTATACAAAGTGAATAGTTCAAGATGTAAACTATCAATGAGGCCAACTCCTGTTGTGTCCTTTCAACTCAGGCAATGGGCACTGAATTTAACCAGGTTAAGCATACCCATCTCCTGCCTGTGCATTCCCTGAGCAGCACCTAGGACTGCAAAACAGGCCTGCAGTATACTAAAAGGTTTTAAAGTGAGCTCTTGTCCATTGCTACATGAGTGATCTTCCCCTGAATAAACTTCTAGTTATATGAAAGTTAGACTTTCTGAACTAATACAGCAGCAAATACAAGAACAAAAATTAGGTAAAGAGGACATTTTTCATAGGATAGGCACTAGTAACAAGATATACAGCCTTATGCCAATTGTTTCCAAAAAGGGATATGTTATAACAGTCATATTGCAAAGTTTAAAAAAATCACTTTCCTCTTCAACATTTCTGAAAGATGCTGTCTTTAATCCTCACCTAAATTTTCTTCCAGAACTGTTGTTTCCAAGCCTCTGCTTTTGAAATGTGCTGAAGTCATGGCTTATGTGTATTGCCTGGCCCTGTTGCCCTAGAAAGAAATGTTGAATTAATAATGTTAGAAGAGTTTTTTTTGTAAAATTACTAAGGTTATTTGAAACAAACTGTACCCTCTTCCAGTATTTTCAACCTTTCACATCAGTATTCATTTGAGACATACTGGCTAAAAAGATTCAACCCACACCATCGCATAAGTCATCAGTCAGTTTGGAGCCATTTAATAAGGCTTCTTCTCTGTGCCAGTCTCCATTATGCAAAACAACTCTTTAAACATTCAGCATTTGTTGCCCTGATTTCTACAGTCCCACCATGCTCATCTGTAGCCCAGAGTAATGGAAAAGAATGGCATAAGAAATGTAAAATGGCAAAACCTCGGTCTTGTGTTGTCCACTTTGTCTACCTATTCCACAGATGCTTAAAAAATATCACAGCATCTCTCCTATGCCTAAGCTGTCAAAGAGAAGCTCTTAGTAAAAGCAGTAAACACTGCTGAGCTGGGCAGCTGGGTAGGCTTTCCATCACTATAGCCATACACTCACTGCAAGCCAGGGGCAGTGACATGGATTGTTCCCAAATTCCTACTGCAGAGCAGGGAAAGAGGCTTTCACCCTGTGTTGTATCCTCCCAGGGGAAAAAAAAAAAAAAAAAAAAAAAAGTATAATTTTTTTTACTCTGAGAGCATCACACAAGTGTAACAGGTCATTCATTTAAAACAAATACAGGCAGATGATGTGTGGAAAAGAAATTTAGTGATAACAGCACTACTTCTCCTTTAAGTCCCTAAGTCAGTTTTGAAGGATGATTTACTAATCCTCACCTTAAACCTGCTGGTCATCATCAGGAAGGCCAGGTTTTTTCTGACCTTATCCAGTTCATCTGTAAAGCATTTGTTGACATCAAGAAAATATTTACTGCATACCCCCATAACCCTAAGGCTGTGTGAGTAACTGTAAGGTTGATGATGAATATGTTTCTCCTTATAAATTAATTTATTTCAGGCTGGTTAGGACAGTCCCTTCAGTTTTGTATTACATTAAAAATATATCACAGTGTCAAACTAAGACTTGTTTCTGTCACATATGTATTCTGAATATTTATCTCCCTGTGTTACATCATTTTCATCTATAAATTATGCTGGATACTCTGGTTCTGTGTATGACAAATAAATATGCCTAGAGGCATTGATGTAAAATGCAGACTACAATTATACATGACAATTTTTGGTTTTTGTTTTCTGGTTTTTGTTTTTTAAATTGTTTCAGGCAATTGTGTTACTGGAATAATGGTAAATCGATTTTTAACATATTGGCAATTTTATGTACCAAACAAAACTAACTTTTCAATTGTCTAGCCCCACCTAGACTGGGTTAGGAAGGGAGCTCTTCCCCACAGTTCAGTGTTTGCTCCATTTGCAGCACATGAAACTTAGAAAACACAGAGATGGTGATGATGGGTGAAATGATGATGAAAGAAAACTAACAAAGACACATAACTTTCAATTCACAAAAGAAAATAATTTCTTTAACATAGATATATTCCAAGTGTTCATTTTACTACAATACCAGTGCTTGCACATTGTAGAACAGATATTTCATCTTGAATTAATGCAAATAATAGTCTTTAAATCAGGTTTTCTTCCATTTCACTGATACAGAGTACCACTTGCTGAAGTATTTTTAACACTTCCTTCTGTTCTTCCAATTTCTACTTCAATTTGTCCACTAATTTATAATCTATAATAATTGACATGATATATTATAGCAAGGATACAGCTTTTGACCTTAAAATTATAGTCATTATTTCAGATAATGATTTATAGTTACAGTTTAGATAGACAGACATAGATAATTTAATTTTGGACCACTTCCTAATTCTTCCTATTAAAATCAAGCTACAAGATTGGGAAAAAAAAAAAAAAAAAAAAAAAAAAGTACATATAAACTGAAAATTATTTTATTTAGAAAAGGCAAGAATCTTAATGGAGATTATTCTGCATATAATCAATGTATGTATAAATAATAGAGATGGACTAATGAGACAATTATTTACTAGGAGAAAAATTGCTTTCTATTATCTCTATAGATTTTTATGAAATCATTTTAACAACCAAATATCTTATATATGTGCAATTAGCAAATTTCTAGAATGAAATATACATATTAAGAAGAGATAATGAAAGAAGATATGAAGACATAAGTCAAACTGCACATCTGATTGCAAAAATTCTTTTTCTGAAAGACTGCCACAAGGATAACTTTTTCATATTGTCATTGCCTGAATTAAATTAGTCGTTTTGATTTATTTAAATGTGTAATGCTATTAAGAAAATTGGTTTTTAAGTATCTCAATTCTTCGGATTGAAATAATTATCATTTTTATTGTGATGCTAAGACAGTAATTAGACCTGACACCAGAAAGCTGAATATAGTGCAGTGTTTTAATTTATTTGAAATCTGGGTAGATAGCTATGGGCTGATAGAAGGTCCTTCCTTTTTCTTTATGGAATTCCTCAGTGCAAATTCTAGTGCCATTCATGTTTTAGAGGGGCATAGTGAGCTAACTCCTGTCTTCTGGGAATTAATGTGAAATGTATTAACTGAGGAACAGAGATGCATGGACTATGTAGTCTTCATGGTTGGGAACCATTTCCTTCTGCAAGATGGAATTATGTTTCTCGTAATGCATATAGAAGATGTAACAGGGTGCTGTGCTGTCCTTACAAGGGCAGTGTGTTTGCTTGGTATCTGCACAGAAGCCAGTCTTTGGGAATGGTAGGGAAAACAAGTCTGTTCCTGATGCTGAAGATGGAACTGAGTCATGGACGGCTGAGTAGGTAAAAGTAGAATAAGGAAATCTTTCTTTGTCAGAAATGTGAAGTCTCCTAATGTTGTTGAGGGAACAAATAAATATTGATGTTAAGGAAAGCATACACAAAAGGCATCTCTGATAGAATTCAGATACTTTTTCAGCTTTCATATATGACCTTCCTACAAAATCCATTAACAACATTTTATTAAAAAAAAATATTCTACCTCCTTTAGTACTGTTCAACGAACACAAGTAGCTTACAAGCCTAACAAGTTTCCTGCAGGACTAAGTCTCCTGATATTGTGATAAAAATGAAATAAATATGCCTGAGATCTCTGCAGCTAATTTCATGTGCCGAAGAGAATTTTTAAAAGATGAGGAAATACTGAGGGAAATGATCCAGAAAGCATTAGTGAGATCAAAATTGGGTAATACTGTTCATCATGTGGAACATATATTGAGTGTTTTGAAATTAGCAGTGAAGGCAGTATTTAAAAAAAGCCTACTCTCAGCATCACACTGATCAGTGACTCTAACATCCTTTGCCCTGACCAAGATAGAACTTTCAGGAATACTGGTAAGCAAGTCTGCTGCTGCACATCAGCAAATCAATATTGACTTTACACTAGCTAAGGACTTTCCACTCCGTTTCTCTCTGAGATGTCATTTTCACTCTCTATATAAAGTAACATATACAATCACCAGAGGATGTTGTTAATGCAGCATGTGTGAAAGATTACCAGAGATGACATACTGCATCTAACATATGAGCTAATCTTCACTGTTTTCCAAGACAGGAAAGGAGCAAGTTCAAATTAATCCCAGACTCAAGAGTACCATCAGTGAGGGGCTATCAGCACAAGCACAAAGCAAATGGTTTTCCCTCAGAAATATTTCTTTAACTGTACCCATAAACAACACCCCAGACAAACTAAAAAACACACAAATGAGATCTGCAGTGTTATTTGGTTCAAACTAGTATTCAGTTCTTGCTGAACACTAATACCAAGCAGTTCCCCACCACCAAATATTTATGCAATTAACCTTATAGAGGAAACAGAATCTGGGGTAAAAAAAATCCAAAAAATAATCTATTCAGATGTCTGAGACTTATAATAGTAAATCAAAAGAAGATTTCAAAGCCATGACTTGGCATCTGCAGATTAAATAGCAAAATGCATGCCCAAAATTTTTACTCCAGACTGGGAGAAGACGGCAAAGAGGAAGAGGCAACAAGTTATAGCACTAAAATAACTAGGATTGCAGCAAAACATACCTGGTGAAGATATTCAGAGCAGCAATAGAAGAAACAACTGCATTTTCCTCCCTCTCTGCCCTTTGTGTGTGAAGAATCCTGTGGAGATCTCAGAAGGCATTCCCAAGAGGAGAGACTGCCAGGTGAGGATTTCTGAGTCCAGAATGTCCATGGTATTGATAGGAACAGAACAGTTTTGAATATTCCTATTTGAGGTAAAAGATCCTGTACTCCTTTGGTTTGCTGCTGGACACTAGGTTGATACTTTTATCAAGGAAAAGCTGTCTTGTGGGCCAAGTTAAGAGATAAAGGTGAGGGTGCAGTGTGGCTGTGCAGTGCACAGGCACATCAGTGGGGATCAGCAGGATGTCATCTAGCCCTGGACTCTTCAGCACAATCAGAGATCATAAAGAAAGGAGGAAATCAGTTACATCACAAAAGTTTGTTGACAATAATTAGCCTGATCTTACAACAAACAAAAATTGTTTATACTACATATAGAAGAGTGCTAAGTTGATTCATTAAGGAGTAGCTCCTAGGAAACAGGCTTTCAGAAAACATTTCTACAAATTCAGAGAAGACTGCACTAGCAGTCAAAACTGAGGGTGTCAGTATTCTGAGAAGAGTATCAGAATGTGCTTCATGTGCAAATATTTGTCCCCAGATATCACTTAGTGGGAGCTTTCAGCTACAACACAGTGGGTCATTGTGTTGACTCTGTACATGGACTTCCATGTGAATCATCTACCAGAAACCTTCTCCCTTCAGGACACCTGTAAGATGGGACACTACTGGACTCTGTCCAGAGTCGTTTCTTTCTTCAAATAGTATTTGTATGGGAAAATATTTCTTTCCTGCATACAAACACCCTTTCTGATCCAGAAATTTTCATACAAGTGACACTACCTCCCAGATGTAGAAAGCTTATTTCCTCCCCTTCTGTCTCAGCAGTGAACTATCTTCAGTAACTTTGACACTGATACATAGAAGTGTGACCTTATTTAACAAAGGTATTAAGTTTGATTCAGTGAAAGCTTAATCAAAGGGGCACTTGGAGCAGTAAGATCATAGGAGCCTGACTTTTTTTTTTTTTTTTTTTTTTTTAAGATGGCAAGATTCCACTAAAAAGAATGAGAAATCCCCTGTGTTTATGCTAATTTAGACAATTTCACATACAGAATCAGCAAATGCATTAAACAGGACACTTAATATATTTAATTTTGGTTCTCTATTATCAAGAGCTTTTCTATTGATTACAATAAAACCTAAGGTACATGTTTGATGAGATAATACAAATCACCAGTGATTTTTTTTTTAAGATGACTGCAATTTTCAATTATGAACTTAAGCAGTGATCATTTACATGTGCACAGTAATCACTATTTGCTTGTATAAATAGCCAAATAAAAAATTATCCTTTTTTAAAATTAATTAAATGACCAATTAAAAAGCAAGTTTTGAGGATTTTTTTCTCCTGTCACCACTCTGGAAAAAATGTCAGCATAGCTCATGCAGTCTCTATGTTTTGAAAGAAATTTTATTACATTAATCATCCAATATCCCATAATGTGTATCTTGTAACTGAAGAAAAACTAAGGATAACTGAAAGAAGTTCAAGTTTTGGTGAATTCTTATCTAAGGAATTAAAAGGTTGCCAGAAACAACTTGTCCCCTTTCTGCCTCTGCTTTTTCACTAGAAAAAACATGGGGCCAAAAGTGCAAGTGCTGGCTGTCCAACAATGGTGGCTCTGCACTTACTGGCTGGGAGCTCTCAGCTTTATTGAAAGAACATTTCTTTCTCATTTTACATTTGACTGTAGCTATTGACTGGAGAAGAAGAAATCGCAGCACATCTTGTGCTGGTGGTCTGTGAGGAGCAGACAGGGAGGGAAGGACCTCAGCTTTTTGCTCCCTGTGGTTTCTTCCCCCATACCCCTGTCAAACTGCTCTTCCCTGGAGTTAATCCTACTCAAAACATTGCAATGTGTGCCCAATAGCAAAGACAATGTGTGCACCTGATCTAACTGAAATAACTACTGGAGAGACAAACAAAAGAGAGGTGAAGATTTGGATTATCAGACATTGGAAATAAATCTGTTTTCAGCCAGCTGCTGCTGCACTTGGGTAAATCATCTCCATGGTTTTGTTCTGAAATGCTTCACCTCAGTGCCACTATTACTTGGTTGGGGGTTTTTTCAGTGTTATACTGTTTTTAAGGGATGCATTATGTGCTGTGTTTGTTTTACTTGCATGCAAGGATGAATATTGCCTTTAAGACCACTGATGTGTCTGGTGAAGACTTTCAATCATAATTTTTTTTTTTTTTTTTTTTAGATCCAGTCAAATCCAACCCTCCCCAAAAGAATTGTACTATTTCAAATACTCTTCATGTTTCCTGTGAGAAAGATTAAGGGGCAAGAGAGGGGAAACAAAATGAGACTAACAGACACTTAGCAAGGATCATCCTAGAAATCCTTGTTACCAAGCACAACATCTGAAAAACTTCACAGGATCAAAAGCAAATATTAGATACACTGGAAATCTATTTACAGGTATTTGATATAAACAGAAACTGGAAAGAAAACAAAGTAGCAGCAGTAGCAGATATATATCTGCAGCAGGTTGGCAGTCCTGAGCCCTGTTTCACACAAGGAGGGAAACAGAGTGTGGTTTTTAGGTCCTTGTCACTTTGCAATATCCTATTTTGTCCTGAACCACAGCACAGGTGACCTGCACACAGCCTAACCAGGCTACAGATGATAACCACCAGCATCCCAGTTATGTGGGGGAAGCAAAAGAAGATTCCTGGCTGGGAAACACCAAGTTTTCCACTCAGGTGTATAAAATTAATTCATTGAATATGCTTACATTACATTTCAGAAGCATACCTTCTTTCTTTCTGTTACATTTGTTAAAGAAATCTAGAGATTTTTTTTAAATTTGATTTCTTCAAAACCAGTGTTTGAGTACAAAATTAATCTTTGCCTAACTTCCATTGGTAAGGTTCTGTTTCTCTATGCCATTTGTTCAAAATATGACTTTAAACAAAGCTAAAGCCCTAAAAGAATTTTGCATTAGTTATTAATAACCATGCAAAATGTAAGGCAGTGTGACAGTCCAAGCATTACTGCATGTTAGACCATGCTAAACAAGCACAGACACTTCAGTCAGACAACTCAGGTTTCTGTACTTTAAGTTTGCTTCCCATTAGAATTCAGAATAAACAGAATGACAAAAGTAGGAAAGTATTTTAAATAGATGTGCAAAATGCATGACAGATGACTCTGATGTGGTAAATAAAATATAATATCCTCAATTGCTACAGATTACTCATTCCATGAATATATGAAATACAAAGTAAGAGCAGTGAATAAAACAGCAAAAGAATATCTTTGCAGAATGATATGCCTTTTATAAAATACCACTAAAGGTGTGGGCAGGAAGGAAAAGGTTTATGTTACAACAGGAGCCTCTAAAGAAGAGGAGGCTGAACACATGGCTCTGAATTGATTGTTTTACCACTGCATTCTTCTCATGCAGCAGCCAGGTCAGTGAAATCCTGGAGCTGTCCAGGCTGAGAGGGACTCGTGGGGCAGGGCACACAAGCCAAGGCAGAGCTGGCTGCTCAGGCTCTGCTCAGCCATATCTTGAATGCCTCCAAGGACAGAGAGCCCAGAGCTCTGCTGGGCAGCCTGGGGGCAGGTTGCAAGGAGGAGCAAGGGGTGGGGAGGGAGGAGGGAAGAAGAAAGAAAAAAAGGGGGAATTAAAAAGAATCCAAATAATTTCTCAAGGCTAGAGAATGGGGTTTTTTTAATGCAGTTACAACCTGAAAACTTTGCCTGATAAAGAGGACAAACCAACTATACACAGACTGAAGTACAGTTTCCTTTGCTTCTATATTCTTTTTATGTAAGGTCTGCAATATCTCATATTTACCTTTGCCTACTTGTGCTGCAACTCATTTTCTGTCTGACAAACCACCTGGCACTTTGTTTCCTTGGTGATTTTTAAAATCTGGATGTCAAAACAGCCTTACCCTGCTCAGTATTTTGCACTAAGGCTAAGAGGGTGATCCTTCACCTTGGCTGAAGAACTACTTAGGAAGCTCTTTTCTTGTGGAAGCAGCAGGTATTGAAGAAAATCTTCCAGAGATTAAAATAGCAAAGTAGGTTCTCTGTCACTGAAGTAGCTCAGAAGAAATTTTGAAGAATTTTGCTTTATTAATCTCTCCTTTATATGAAATCAATGAAATAATTCAAAGTCAAGGCAGGAAGTACAAAGACATAAAGATAATAAACAAGGGAAAAGCAAATAAGTGATGAGAATGAAGTAAAATTGCAGAGAAAGTGGAGAAGGTCCTTGGCATGGTAGCCCAGTCTGCAGTCATTCAATATCTCCTGCTTGTGAAGCCAAGGCAGCAAGCTCAAATGCATGCCAGATCTGTACTAACTAGTACCAGATGGTAAAGCAGACCTGCCCAGGAAATAAAAGCAAACACAAACTCACCACATGTAGTCTTTTTCAACCTAAGCTGGCTACAGACAGAAAATGAAATTAAATCTAACATCTTGGTTTCTGCCATCAGGGTTTATGATGGACACAGTCCCCAGAACAAAACCATCCAAAGCAGTAGAAAGAACACTGTGATGATTAGTTAACATAGCCCACCACTGTGATTTTCTCCACAGTAAAGCTAAGGTTTTTCTTTTGGTAGAGATACAAATCTAGGGGGACTGGGGGCCAAATCCATGAAATAAACTCCCTCACTGAATGAGAAGACCATTGTCCACAAGCACTCTTTCTTGGCTGTGTTTTCTCCAACAAATACAAGTGAGGAGATGCAGACCAGCTCTAAAGTCTAAACTGAGATGCTTTGCTGCACACATACTGTGGGAAAGGAGTAATAGAGCAAATAATGCCAGATGTTAGACACACTTGGAGAGTTCTGGGATACTTTGGTGATGAATGAGTGTATCCCCCTCTTTAGGACCCAGCAGGCTGTTTATTGCCTGAAGCACAAGACAGCGTTCCCCTGTCATAATGCTTGTGTACTGCACTATCATACCAATGAAGTTACAATGGGGGCATTGTTTACAAAATAATTCTCAAAAAGCTGTGAGATAAAAGATTATTCAGCATACCAGCGAGAGCATTATTTTGCATAGTTTATAAAATGCGTCATTGTGCTAACATACCTAATTGTCAAGCCACACTTTTGGCAAGCTAATGTGCTAGTGGGTGCCAAGCAGCAGGGAATACAAAATGGAGTGAGAAAACAGTTGAGATTTGATAGTATTCTGCCTCCCATCAAAAGTGTTCTTCCATGAAAATATATGATATACATATGAGCAAGCATGGTAACTAAGACACTGAGAAGCAATCATAAATCTATTTTTTATATTTCCCTTATTTCTCTGGAGTTACTATCAGGAAAAAAATAGAACAGCAGGATTTGTTTAGCAGTTTTTCTTCATATCGAATGAGATTTAGGAAACATGGATTCAAAAATGTCAGAGATTCTTCTAAATCTCCATCCAAGACTGTTGCTACATGATTTCTGTTTTACATTACATATATACATACACATGTTTGGTGTTGTCTTTATTCTTGCACGTGCAGAGGTTGGTGACAGAGGTAAAAATCTGTCAGAAACAAAGTCAAGCCCACTGCATAGTCATATATTAAGGCAGCCTATGATTTTAAATGTGGTTATCTATGCTTCTTGAAACACCTTATTGGAAACATCAAGGTTTCTAGCCCTACTTTTTAAGGTTTGTTCTTTTCATTCTGCCTCAGTAACATGACAAACTCATTCCAGCCCTTTCCATTCTTCTCCCCTTTGGCTCTGTCAATCACCCCCACTGCATCTACACTGGTAAACTGATCCCCAACATCCATAAAAAAACTCAGGCACTACCTGGGAGAGCAACAGCTCCCTTCTGCCAGAACCACTCCAAGGAATATGGTAACCTCTAGACGGTGTGGCTGGACACAGGCTGGTCCAAACAGAGTGTTCTCCATCTAACACATTAAGATGGATTTTGATGTTAAGATTCTTGACCTCCATTTCAAATGTAACTGATAGTCTGAAGCCCCACATAACATTTGCAGATATTTAGTAAAAATGTTACTGTCACATATGTAATGATCTCTGGGCCTTATAAATCCCTGGTGGTACAAAAATTGAGACACTGAGAGGAGAACAGGTGAACACTTCCAGTCCCCACCTCTCCCATCAGAGATCATGGCACTCAAATAGACACTTACAAATCTAATTGTTTCAGCCAAAGTTAAAAGCTTTCTCCATGTGCTGCTTTTCTCCACGTACACACTGTGTGCAGTGTGTGTGTTTGCACGTGTGTGAGTGAGCAGATAAAAGGAGTGAGGACTAGGGAGCAGCTCTTCTCTGTGTTCCTCTGCAGGCTCATTTCTGGTCCTCCAGAGAAATATCCACTGCAGCAGTGCAGGTGTAAAATGCTGTGCCAAGCCAAATTCTCCTAACTGCCCAAAATATTCTAGTTCTGTGCCAAAGATGCCCAGACTGTGATACAGCTCTCACCTATTTCAGCATTCTGTTTCCACAAAAATGCTAGTTCACCCATTTTCAAAATGCAGAATTTATAACTTGCTAAACACCCTGGTTTTTATTATTATATAGGCACTGACACAGTAATTTGTTTATAATTTTAGAGAAAACACACCCTTCTTTCTCCCTTTAATCCTTTCACTTTCCACAAGTCGAACAAATTTCCCTATCTTTCTGTGTAAATGTCTGGTAAAACATACTGACTAGCAAGCAGAAATATGTTTTACTTCTGTAACTTCTCAGAGATTTCTTTTTTCAAATATTATAATTCAAGCAATACAAATGAACTGTATTAATGTTATACTCACATTATTTGCAGTATTTTATAAGTGTATAAGCAAGTATCCTCAAAATTCATTTCTACCAAAAATACAACCTTACATACAGAATTGCTGCCATTAGTAAATGTTGGTTTACTAGGGAAAGAGTAAAGAAGCTGTTAAATATTGAAGTGATGTGTTTCAGCATTGCTTGGATTGGATCAGCCAGGAATAGGCTGGTTTCTCTGTCATCTCCCAGAATTTGCCTTTTGAGTGGGTTTCATTGATTACTTATTTACATATGTACAAAAATACTCTTAGTTCTGTAAAAACACTTCACATATTTCATCTATACCTGGTAGTTATTGTTATATCAGTTTCTGTTTATGAGGTTCTAGTGCCAGCAGTGCTGTAAAACAGACTGTCTCCCAGTCTCTTTGAGCTCTTTTAGGAAGTTTGAGTGGAGGGGTTTACTAGTTCAGTCCTGCTAGTTCTCATCGTGTAATGCCAGACTTGCTCAAGTATAATCTTTAAAAGGCTTGAAGCATATGTATGTTCATCACTTAAGTAATATGTTTAGAATGTATTATTTTGAAATTAAATTCTAACTGCATTACCAGCAGCTTTATTTTTGAACAAGCTACCAAATTCACGAAAGCAGAAAAACAACCTTCCTCCAATCCAGATAACAGAAAAATGAGCATATTCTATCACAAAATATTTGACTTCTATTTATAATTCGTGGAAAGAAGTGAAACCAATCAGGGTACAGGACTGATTTGCCCAGAAGGATTCTTTTTTTTTTTTTTTTTTTTTTTTTTTTTAACAAGCATAACAAGCATGCTGTAATAAATAAACAATCATACCAAATGTTCCACTGGCAACCTGTGCGAATGCATCCTCTCACTGAGCTACCACAGAGCCGCTCGGTTTGCTCTCAGTCACTGACTCCATCTCCTGGAAAGCAATCCTGAGTCCTGAATAATCGCCCCTGAGCCCTGCTAGCAAAGGGCTGAGTTAAGCACAGGTTGGGCTGGAGAGGAGGAAATGCCCAGGAAAGCTGCTGAGCCAGCAGCGAGCGCTCCGGGCGGAGCAGAGCCGCGCCTGGAGAGGAGCGCTCCCGCCACTGGAGCGGCGCACCAAGGAAAAACGCTGCTCCACCCGGCTCCTTGGCAGGGGGAAGGAAAAGCTGCCTGCTGGGATTGGGTGTGATCTCACTGGCATGCACGAGTGTGCTCTGAGAGCCCCTTCTGGACCGAGGAAACTTAAGAGGCTTAGATAGAAACATATGTTTTGGAGGGGGATTATGACTCAAGCAGACACAGTGAGCAGAGAGTCTGGTCTAAAAAGAAAGTGGCTGCTCCAGGAGTTTAGGATATTACAGGCTCAGGTAGTAGGCTGAGAAGTATTGTGCTGTACAACTTAGCTACTTTTTACCAGAGCCCTTTCTCTCTATTTTTCCATAGTCATCTTTAAAAATACAGTTTTGGTTATTTGCAAGTGTAAAAATAAATACACGCTTTAACACAACAGAAAAAAAAAAAAAAACCCTACGTTGTTTTCATCATTATCAAAAAAGAATAATTCACACTTCCCATGGTGCAGTTTAGCAACTCACTACAATCTTTAGGTTTATTATTATTGAATTGTAAAAAAGATGCCAATGATTTTTCACACTTTCAACCAGCATGGGAAAATAAGCTTTTAAGAGAATCACTCCTCAAATCATTACCCCCAGAGATGCAAGAGTTGTTATTTTAATTATAGTTAATATATTTAATAAAACAGCAACATACCCACATTTCTAACTGTATATTTGTATTTGGTGAACGTTTTCTTTTTATTTCAATCAATACTCCTCAAGCTCTCCTATTGCACAAATTGATATGCTTTTTTCATAAACTTATTTAGTTCAAAATCTCAGATTGATCACATCACTCAAAAATAATTGGCATTGTACAAAACTGTACTCTAGTAGTCCTTATATATTTTAAAACAGGTTCAGAGTTGCACCTCACTATTGCAAATGTGTAAATCTGCTTTAGCCACAAGAGGGATTGTCCTGGAAGGTTTTAGCAACCAAAGCATCCTCTGGCTCAGATGACCTTGGAGACCCCTCTGTGTTGGTGCTATGAGGACAGTCTGGACAACTCTTTAGGAATAAAACTTCCTTTGGCAGCAACATAGCTAGGCCCTAGATATTTAATTTTGAAAACTGGAGTTCTGTTGCACTAAGAACATTACAAGATGCTCAAGCAGATCAGTTACTGAGCTTTAAGTCAAATCATAATTGGGAGAGAACAAAGAGCTGGACCAAGTCCTCTGGAGAGAATTTAAATAATGAGGTTTGTTGTTTTGTTTGAAAAGTGACTGTTTCACTAATAAGAGAGTCCTCTCTGAAAAGGACTGATTTTAAAGCAAGAGGTTGGCTTAAATGTGTCTCCACTTAGTGATGTGAAAAAAACACAACACCCTTGGCTCTTTCCCTGCTCTGCATTATCCGCTGTGGTGCAGTATCTTGGCAAGTGTCCATCCTACAGCGTGTTACTCCAAAGTTACCTGGAGGTAACAGGGAATGCTTCTGTTAAAACACAGACAACTGAACAGTAACAGCTGGGAAAACCCAGTGGCAGATCACATACCTGCATCCCAGGAGTGTGCTGAATATAACTTGTTTTATAGGGGGTCTTTTACTTACCCAACCAAGTCTTACAGTATCCAGAACTCCATTTTTCGATCCACCAGCTTTCCTCTCCCCCAGAGAAGGAAACAATTGTTCATCATCCTACAGGAACTTCTCCCTTTAAGCAAAGTCAGTGCTGAATCACGCTGAAGGCAACACCTTTAAAAGTGGCTTGACTATTCATGATTCCTGATGAAGTGCCTTCTTTCATGGTGAGCTGAAAGCCAGGGTTTTGAACTGAGTTTCTGGCCATTTGCACACTTTCAGGTTCTAAATTGCACAATTTTGCTGCTTTTGGCTTAAAAATGGAACAGCAATAGCAAGGCAGACACCTCCATCACAAGGTCACCTGTCACCCAGCACACCACACTAACTCTTTTTGTTATCAAGCTGTGAGTGTGAGGGGACTCTGTAAATAAAGTCTGACCAGTGGGGGTGGGAGGGGAAAAGTCCACCCAATAGTGTACTGACAGTTTCTGTTTCCCTTTTGTCAGCAAGTTTTGCAATATATAGTCTTGCAGCCGACAGAGGAATTTTGTGGATGGTTGCTGTACATACTTCCAATCAATTTGCTTTAAATTTATCAGCTTACTAATGTGGCTATTTAAAATCTCTAAACACATCGTATTTCTCAAGTTAAAACTTGGAACTATGACAAGTATTAAAAATGGACCACAGGCTTTGAAAGGGATGCTCCTATGGCACTGAGAAAACAGGATGGACTTTGGGGAAAAAAGGAGACTGTTACATTGAGATTCCAAAAGCTTTGATGAAATCAAAACTCCTCTTTCTCATTCTCATGTCTTGGGTTTGTTTTTTTTTAGCCTATCCCTCTGTATTTGCAATATTTAGCATGTGTTGAAAATTTATCACATTCATTATAGAAACTATTTTGTACGTTACCTTTTGCAATTCAATACTTAAGATTTGGTTTTGGTTTTTTTGTTTATTTTTTGGGTTTTTAATGTAGAAGATAAGAAAAAAGGAGAAAAAGTATTTGCTTGATTTGCTTGGAAATATCGATACTCTTATATATACATGATACATTTTTACAATTTATAATAAGATTTTGGTATGAAAACACCCTGAAGGAAAGCAAATAACTGTTCTCTCTGAGAATACAGAAGCCATATGTAAAATCATGCTTCTTGTATGCAACAGAATGACTGACATATCTTCAGAATGAACCAATATATAGATGAAAAAATCATCCTGTAGAGATCAACTGAGGCAAGTACATTAAAACCTTACTTTTTATATGTTTTTTCAAAGTCTTTTTTTTTATTCCAATAGTTGCTTAATATTAAAATGCAAAAGAAATTCACTTAAGAGGAACCTGAAATAATAGCTGCTTTCCATCTGGCCACATTAATCTTTCATTCTCATCTCCTCAGTAGCAAAAGAAGAGAGGAAATTCCCTTTTGCTTACCCTGTGGATGATGTTTATTGGTGCACCCCTAGGAGACTGACATTTAAACACTCCCAGTTTCAAGCCAGGTCTCCCACTCCAATCAAAGTCCTTAAACGGCCTGTGCTGTTTTCCAAGCAGGTTAGGTCCCTAGCAGAAACTTCACAATAAAATTGCTGAGAAATCAGCTCATGGGCACATTTTGAACACAGTCATCAGCTGGGGTCTCCAGGAGAGACCCAGGGTGTTACCCTGACCATTTCCAAATTCTACCTGAAGGTCATAAATGCATATGTAAAACTGTCAGAGATGTCTGCTTTCAGTCATTAATTCAATATCTAGAGTCACCTTGGCTGTCTCTTCTGAAGGCAGTTTTGGGAGCAATTCTGATTGATTGGCTGGAGTGTGTTACAGGAATAGTGTCCAGTTTTAGTATATTATCATCATCATCATCATCTCAGTTTTCACTTGGAAATCTACCTATGTTTGTTTTGTTTCTCAGACTATTCCAGCTCATTTGGAAGCACTTTCTGGAGCTGAACTCCAGATTGCTTCTCTGGGATTTCACTGGCTGCAGTGTACTGCAGAAATGCAGAAGCAGAGACCTACACAGCCTGTGGGTTTAGGTGGGCTGCCATGGGGGAAGAGGTGATGCAAAAATCCTCATCCTCATTGAAGCAATAATTAGCCAACTTTAAAACACCTAACTGTTCAGGTAAAGTACTAGTGCTTTGCAATTAAATCAAATCCTTCATCACAATGTCTCAGGAAGGCAAATGAACACAGTTGGGTTTATTACATAGTGAAATTGTTCCTGGAGATGCTTGGTACTGTGTTGAGTATTGAGAACCATATTTCTTGATACTTTGAATGCCTTGTAAGCATTTAATACTCCAAAATTTGGTCATGCATTGAACATCCCAAATAACTCAAACTGCAAATGCTTAAGGAACCAATGTCTGAATTAATTCAGTTCCCTATGTCTGCAAGAGCACAAAAGAAAGGAGAGCTATTTTTAAATGTGCTTGTATGTGAAAGACTGATATTTGAACATTTACTAATAATTCTTAATCACATCTAGGCCAATAAAGTCTAGAAGTTATAGGAATAAAACTTCCTTAAGATTTTGTATTTTCAAACTTAATAAAGATTCACTAGAATATGTGGGAGAGAAGGAGGAAAAAAACCAAACAAAAAAAAAACAAAAACAAAAACAAAAACAAACCCAGAGAAGTGGTTGCTTTATTTTCCAAATATTTCTCATAAAATAAGCTGCAACATATGCTAGGTACTTAAATAGCCTAAATCAAAAAGCACTTCTCACTTATCTTTTCTAAAAATGATGGTCACTTCTTAGGTCTTCATTTCCATTTGTGCAACAGCCTGAGTGCCAAAATAAAAAGTAAGCACCATATGTCAAAATAAAGCTTTAGAAATAAGGGGAGTGGAGAGGGATATCTACCATTAATTTGAGTTGAGCAGAGACTTTTTTTGGAGGGGAGATCATTATGAACATACCTTACCTGGCCAACAAAAAGGAGAAACATCTCAGGTAAATTCTTGAAGCCAGTGATAATTTTTATTGGCTCTGTAATTCTGGAAAATTCTGTCACCCTCAAACAGTGAATCCAAAAAAGAAGTAAAGCCCCAAAGGGGTTCTTAATTTCTCAGAATCCTTATCAGAATAAAATGTAAGCTGTAAAAAAAAAAAAAAAAAAAATATATATATATATATGTATAAATATATATATAAAAATATATAAATATATATATATTTAAGATGAAGATTAGAAAGATAATAATATTTGCAAAATAATGTAGCTATTTCAAACATAGAATTAGATAATCAGTTTTCAACATCTTATTTTATGAAAGTCAATACACTTCTAATGGCTAAATATTTTGATATTCCTCACTGGGTATAGTTTTAAGATCTCATCCAGTTAAAAAATCCAAACGGTGGGGTGGGGAACTCACTCACTGCTTTTTATTTCTTGAAGTTTGAGGTTATAAGATGATATTGCAATACCTGTGATAAAGTAGCAAATGCCAGTTGGTCACTTCCCAGGAGGGAAGGAGACTTCTATTCTATAAACACAAACTGATGTCACCAAACTGCTCCTACTACCCAAATACTCATGGGTCTGCTCCTCCTGTGATCCCAGCACCACCATCCCTGCCCTAGCACTCCTGTCAGTTGCTCTGAGACTCTCCTGAATGAACCAGTGCAAACCTCCAGGATAGGCACTGATGCCCCATCCCCTGTTATCCTGCTAATGCTGCTGTCATCTGGAAACAGCTCCATTTATAGATGAACAGCCTTGATCAAATTGGCACATCTGTTACCTTTCACTCCAAGCACAAATATGCACTTTTAAAAGTTTATTGTAAATATCACATTTCAACTCCTCTTTCCCTTCTTGGGAGCCACAAAGCTCCTTTCTTCATGCACACACCAGCTCTCCTT
>NW_027636087.1:92881-173977 GCF_903797595.1 Erithacus rubecula | reverse complement strand
ATACTCAATTGAGAGGCATTGGAATGCCCAGAGTGGAGGTAGAGGAGGAAATCTGGGAGCAATGGGAAGGCCATAGATCCAGCTAGTCTAGTTAAGAGATGTCCATAGACATGGCCATTTAAATAGGAGAGGTGGAAACTCATGAATGAAGAAGGACATGAAAAACCTGAATATTGGTGACACAAACAGAGGGAAAGATCATATTTCTTCTTCTGGCACTGTACAATCACAGGTAATTCCTGCTCTCTTGCACTAGGAAAACTTTGACATTTCTTAAAAGTACTCAAATGATGGAGCTAATCACCCCAAAAGCTGCAGGTTGTGTACAGTCCTGGAGGTCTCCTGTCCCAAAAATACATGCTTTTATCTAAACAGGGATCAGCATTGTCCCAAGATCATCATTGAGCTGAGTTGGAAGAGACATCAGCAATTCAGCAGCCCAATCTGTAAGAAACAGCCCCAGACCAATTGGTTCAAGGCTTGATGTGGTCTGAATTTGAAAATCCCAAAGGACAGGGATGGGAAAGCTCACTTCCAAGGAAAGGGGTGTACCAATACTTATTGGTGTTAATAGACACTTTTTCAGGGTGGCCAGAAGCCTTTCCTACCAGAACTGCCAAAGCATGAGAAGTCACCAGAGTACTGTTACAAGAAATAATAGCACGATTTCGAGTTTCAGCCACACTATCCTCAGACAGAGGGCCACATTTAATTTCATTTCAAAGCGAATTAGCCACCTGTCTGGTATAGATTGGGAACTTCACACCCCCTATCACCCTCAGTCAAGCGGGCAGGTAGAAAAAGTGAATCATTTGATTAAACAACAAATTGCAAGATTAGGACAAGAAGCTCAATTACCTTGGCCCCAGGCTCTTCCATTAGCATTTTCGTGGATTCGGACTAAACTGAGGGCAAAAGAGAAACTGAGTCCTTTTGAGATTCTCTATGGAAGGCCATAGGGGGTACAACAGGGAACACTGGCCCAAGTAGGGGAAGAAACCCTACACAGATATATGGTGGCCCTGAACAAACAACTCAGAGAAATTGAGAAGCATGTGGCTGGAGCTCGGAGCAGAGAACTAGATGGCCCAGTACATGACACACAACCTGGAGATTATGTGTATGTTAAGTCTTTTACAGAAAAGACTCTGGAGCCTCAGTGGGAAGGGGTGTTACAGGTGCTTCTCACCACTAATACTGCAATCAAGATTAAGGAACAGAAGGCTTGGATTCATCATATGCAAGTAAAGAAGGCTCCAGAAGCTCCTTGGAAAGCAACACTGGGTGATAATGAACTGAATTTGAAATTTACTTGAGAAGGATGAATAGATTTTGGACAGAAATGTTAGCCTGGAGAACTGTATTTCTCATGATTATGGCCATAACTATGACCAAAGTCAATGCAACACCACATATATATAGTACAACTGGGAGATTTTTTTGGAAAAGCTTATGGCGCTTACTCCCGTAGGATGTTATCCCAAATGATGAAGGTTACCAACGCAACTGCCAGGGAAGGGAGAAAGGTTTGGGGTTGTGAATAAGCGTTTGTTCAGGTTGGATTTAATAAGTATCACCAGAACACTATGAATGACTTTCAATTGATTCTGGATGTTGTGAGACCTGTTTGTCTACCTGTCCTGAGTTTACACTTAAAATTGAAGGTGTGCAGTTAAGGGGTGTAGATTAGATTACAATATTACTCAGGATTGTGTTGAACCCCAAATAGATGAGACTGCAGAAAATCCACTGACCCAGAGACCAGAAGAAACCACAGTCACTCGAACCCAAACTGCGTCAAGGAGAAGGATTCAGCCAATAATTACCAAAATTGGACCTTGTGCTATTTAGAGAGTAGGGACCCAAAGATGATTACTGATTCCAGAGTAGTCTCTGATGCAAGTAGAAATGGAAATACAAGTAAATTCTTCTGTTGTACAATAAGAATGTATACCCCAATCCTTACCACTTCTTTTATGGATCGGACCACTTGGTTACAGAAACATGCTCCTGATATGCTCAGAGAGAAAAGAGATCTTACTGGGATACTAGGGACAGGATTGGGAATCTTGAACACTATAGACTCAGAAGTGTTAATGAATAAATTGGCTGTAACTGGTAGCGACACAGTTAAATACAAAAACCTCTACAATCTTCTCTACGAGCCTTAGGTACTAGAGAGTGGAAATTTTTCAAAATATTACCAGATTGGGAAAGTATAGAAGAAGAAGACCACGGACTAATAGTGAATGCAATGGGAGCGGCTAATGGAAACATGTCCTTAGCCCTTGGATGTGTGCAAGCACAATTATGGATGCGATCCACAGCTGCCTCGATTATCAGGGAAGATGGTAAAGGCACATTCTCTACGGAGATTCGCAGAATAGTTTGGGATAATGCTTCTGATTTAGGAGAAGAGCTCCAGTCATGGTGGGTCCTAGTTAATTTCACTTATGATCCTGTAACAAGTATGGTAAGTGCCTTTGTTCTAACTATACATTATGCATCAGTGAATCTGACACATCCAATAATTATCTTAGGATTGAACCATGAAGGAGCCATCCTATTCCCTTCCAAGCACAGGAAATGGGCACAGAAGGCCGAAGGGAAATGGCAGACTGTTAATATAGAGTATTGTACATTGAGGAAACAATTGGGGTTTATATGTGAAGAAAACATAAATAATGACCAAGATGCCTGTCTGGATACAGAGAAAAGCCTTTGCCACTTTGAAGTTCACTTGGCCAACCGGACAATCTTACTTGTGCACAGAGGCCAGCACTTTGTTTGTCTCAGAACACCATGCTCCACAATATGGGTAGATGTATTAGCTATAAATGAAACCCAGTCCAATCTGTGTATTTGCAACTTTGTTAGAATTGAAGGTTGTGACTTTTCTTATCAAGCACCTGTGATATTACACCAATATATAAAAGCAAGTCTGACTTCAGTACAGGAAATATCGCCTGTACCTATCAGGATGAATTTGACTTTAGTCAAGCAGCTATGGAAGCATGAGGACTTAAAGGAGATTATCAAATAAATCAAGAACAAAGGGAGAAAGAGTCTGATCACACTACACTATGACACAGAAACCATAAGAAAAGCTTTCAAAAGATTGGAAGTAGACACCTCTTACCATTGGTGGGATACGCTCTTTGGATGGTCACCTTAAGGAACTGGAATACTCAACACATTGGTTCATCCAATTATTGTACTATTAATTTTAGTTGGTGTTAGCATGATTATGTCTATTAAAATGTTCATTTGGAATTGGAGGATATTGCAACAAGTAGCAATTCTAACTTCATTAACGAGAGCATTCAGTGCGGCTTTAAGAGACACCGTGCCTCCAGTATGAGGATAAAGGACTTAGGTACTAGCAAAAGAACTTACTAATTTTATAGAAAAGGGGGAAATGAGCCATAATATTCGTACTATTATTTTATAGTTTTGAGAATTGCATGTTTAGGGAATGAGTTATGGGGTAGATATCTTGAAAAACTTAGGAGCTAGAGGTTAGGAATGTAACCCTTAAACATATATATCCTAGCAGGGGGATTAGAAGTTGACAAAGTCTGGTCATATAATATGCAGAACCAGCAAAATATACATATGGAAACAATAAGTGAAACTGATATACATTAGAAAATGCTTAGAGTTGGCCAAAAAAACCCCATCAATTAAATATTTTGACACTGAAGGCAATAAATGAATAAAGGGATTAACAAGTCAGGTAGTCATGGTAATGACACAGAGGTAAAGAGTTTAGAGCGAGGTAGACCATCCTTACTTCATCTCTTACAACCCTCCAACTCAAATTGAAGACCACTGCCCCAAAAACAAGGGGATACTACGCAGCTGCAATGAGTATGCAGCTAATTTTAATACTAAATGGGGAAAGGGTGGTGACGGGCAATAAATGTGTATAGGTGTTTTTGAATATGCATGATTTTTGTGAAAAAATGGAGGACCAAAAACTGCCGAGGGCGCACACACCTTTTGGAGACATTGCTCATGTTAGCCCAGCACTGAAATAAACATATCCTTTTGACTAAATTGACAGAAAGGTATTTTCCTTGCCTTTCATGCATCACAATGAATATCTCCGACCAGCACACACAGATGTTGTGCACTCTGATGATACCAGGCACCACCCCACCTCAAATTCAACTCGGAGGTTTGGCAGCCTGGGGAGAGCGAATTGAGGCAAATTCCTGATCGGGGTTATTGAGGTGAAGGGCAGGAATTACCCTATGATGCCTTTACAGTGGTTGACTGATACCCCTGTTTGGCAGAAATAGTGGTCCATACCAAAAATTAAGTTGATAGCCCTTTGTCAATTGGTTCAAATGCAGTGATGGAGAGCATGGGGGCATTGTAGCCTGGTATGCCTTTGCCCACCATGCTCCCTGCTGGATGGGGCATTTTGGCCATTGACTTGAAGGACTGCTTTTTCACAATACCCTGGTGTCCTGAAGATAGGCCAAAATTTGTTTTTGCGGTGCCTGCAGTGAACAATTCTGAGCCAGGGTAGAGATATCAATGGAAAGTTTTGCCACAGGGTTGTCATTGTAGCCCGACACACTGCAGCAGGCTGCAGCAAGGTCTTTCTACTCATCAGGTATACCAAGTAGATCCTTCCATTGATATCACTGTGTTTATCACCAATCTGGATTTACATCCTACAGGTATCATTGGCCAGCGGAATGACACATGGTCTGATCCCTTGCACGTTCTGGAGTGGGTTGTTATGCTGCATCAGCTGCAAAAGACAGCAAGGATGGTGTTGGAATTGTTTGCCTGACTGATAATCAAATGTTGTCTACGATGCGTGCACTTGATAGCAGTGGACCCCACAAGGATTGTATTTCCTGTGGAGCAGGAGTTCTTTGAAGGAGGCTTTGTTAATAGTGTTCCTTGCAAAGTGCACTGCAAGATTTTACAGGACAGATTGCTTGTCATCTGCCCAGCTATGAGCTACTGCAAGTAGCAAAGACAGTTAAGTTGTCTTTGAGACCCAAAAGTAGTCGTGTGCCAGTGCAAGGTTCTGCTGCTTTCACTGTCAGGTCAGGCAAAATAGGGAAGGCCACTGTTTCCTGGGAGGATGAGTCTGATTGGCAAATGCTGGAAGGCCATGTGTTGGAGTCAGTGAGTTAGGGGTCTATCTGAATTCTTCAGAGAGAAGTTAGAGTGCAGGGATTTAATAAATCTTAGAGTGGGTTCTGATGTCTTTAGTGAGTAAAAGGTCTGGATTCCACAGCAGTAGCTTGTGTTCTGCTGAAGGTTGCAAAAACACTGATATCTTCAGTAGAGACTGTAAGCCCACAGTTGTTGACAGAACTTAGACATAATAGAGTTATAGCGAGAATATTGCTTGCATTTCTTAGATAGATTCTATGTGTAGTGTTATACATAACCTGGTGAGCTAAGAAACTAGAATTCTAATAGGTTAAAGAGTAGTGGCCTGACTTTGCATCTTAGCTTGTTGGAAAAATGCTATATAACAGTATGTATTGGGAGAGGTGTTGCTTTTAGCCATTCTGACTTCTAGCAATTTGCTTATTGCTACTGCTTTTGCCATTGCTTGACATTGCTTTTGGTATTGCCTTTTGAGACTGATGTGCTTTGTAATAAGATGTGCTTTGTAATAAATAACCTTTTTAACTATTAGCTGCTTTGCTTATTTAGAAGATTACCTGAGAAGTAAGAGCTAAGAGCTCCGAGCAGGAGCCTATAGAGCTCCGGGAGTGAGGTGCCTGTAGAGCACCTGGGGGTCAGAAAGAACCTCCACATCTGGAATGCACATGTTTGGCATCAGTATGTTCAGGGGTGCCACTGCCTCCACTGGCCTTTTGAATGGTATGGGAATGGGTTTAGATCACTGTTCCATCCCTGCCCCTTAGGCACCTCACAGCAACTGCAAATCTCCAGCCACATCCTCACAAAGCCATTCTACAGGATGTCAAAACCTGCTTTTCTCAAGCCCCTCATTCCTTCTGCTGCTGCCCTTCCCTCTTTCAGTTCCCCAGCAGCCTTTCAGCCCAGAAGCTGCTGAGCTCTCGGGAAGCTCACTGCTCTCCAGCTCCCACACTTCCATCATCTCAGGCTCACTGGCATCCAGGAAGTTCAGCAGAGCCCCTGCTGCTCTCTGGAAGGTCTCTGCCAGCCCAGGTTTCTCCAGGGTCCCCAAGCCATGGCCAGGAAGGAGAGTGGAGGCAGTGCGGGCAGATGCACATTCTTGCTTAGTATCCCATGATTTCTGGCACAGCTAAAATGACAAATCAGGACTTGTTTCAACTCCAGTGAAAGGATCAGATCCTGTCAGGGATACATTGGGCCCTTTCTGATCAAGTCTAGCATCAAGTACACGAGCCTTTGATTGGACATTCTCTTTACCAAAGCTGTTGTTCACCTGCCTCCTCCTGTACACCACGGCAAACCCAAAACAACTGCAGGTGTTGGCCCTGCTGCAAAGGCAATCGTGTGGCTGGTCTCTGGGCTGCTCTCCCCATGGCCACCTCCCATCCTTTCCCTCTGGACAAAGCCATGCCAGAGCACACAGCTGCCCAGAAGCTGATGAAGTCTAGAAATAGCATCAGAGACAACTGTGCCGAAGGCCACGGGTGTTCAGCTCAGAAGCTGAGACAATCTGGAACTGACTTTGCAGGACTGCCTGTTCCATTAAACACCTTTTTCCTTCCCAAGCAGACAGAGTCGACAGAACACACCACCAAGACATAGACATGGTTCACAGATACCCATAGGCTACTAAATGTAGGAGGATTGTTTAGTCAGATTGGACAACTTGAGCTGTACTGACTGCTTGTAGGGGCATTCTCATGTCAGAACCCAGAAACCATTCAAAGACCCCTCCTGCTCTTCATACACAATGAGGATGTGAAATCTGCACTACAGCCCCATTGCAAAGACAGCCTGAAGTGCAGTATCCATCTAAGCTCTTCCTTGGCACAGTTGCTTCCATGGGCTCACACCAAAGGAAAAGATCTCTGAGCTCTTCCTACAGGGCATAAACTGAAAATCTACTGCACAGGACTTAGCTTGTCTCGTTGTGTTATGTCCTCTTCCCTCAGAATTGAGCTCCCTGTTATTTCTTACATCGTCATCACAGCCATTGCCCTTTTCCCGATTCTCCTGCTCTCTGCTGCACATCTTGTTTGGCTTGGTTGGAGGAGAGCTCTTCTGGATGAGAGGCAAGAGCTTGGAGGGAAGGAGCATAGAGGGATTTGCCAGGGAAAACCTCTTGGCAAGAGGGTAGCCAGTCAGGCCTGCAAAGTGAAGACACAAAATGTAACATAAAATAATGAAAACCAAAAGCATCTAAAGCTCCACGTTGCATGGGACACATTTCCTGGAAACCTCTAAATAGCTGCCCAGGGAAACATGTTCCTGCCAGCAGCCCCTTGGGGCAGGCCAGGGGCACACCCTGACCCACTTGCACAGAGTTCCCAGGGAAACAGCCTGGCCTCTGGGCTGCCCTGGGACAGCAGGGAGCCCAAGCCCTGTGCTTTCCAGCAATGGCTCAGCTGCACATGCAGCCCCCTGCTCCTCTCCCTGCCCCACAGCTGAGCAGCCCTGCAGCTCCATGGGGCACTGGGAGCAGCACAGCTCATGGCAAGGGGCATCTGCAAGGTAGCACTGTTCCCTGGCAATGGGCACAGGCTCTCCAGGCTGGCACAAGACCCTTCCTCCTGCCAGAGAGTGGCCCAGCTCCCACCGTACTTCTGTGTGAGGCTGAGCCATGCTCACAAGGGAACAGGTGGGTTAGATGACCTTCCTCCTTTATCATACCATAATGTCCAATGGTTGAAGCTCTAGAGGGACTTTTGAATTCTTGAGGAAATTTCTTTGTTTTTACTTTTCATGGATCTAGCCTGTGTTTTATTCTTCTGAACACTACTGAATTGTCATGTCTGAAGGGAAAGGTGGAAAGCTACAATGATAAGAGGGGAGGAAAGATTTCCTCTTCATTTTGGCCTTTTGTGAATATCCATTAAAGACCCACACAGCTGTGACTGCTATTTCTGCAAACCTCAAAGAGCTCTCAGCAAGCAGGCAGGCCTTGCTGGTGTTTTTATAGCACCGTAATATCATCCTCAGTGTTGGACCCAATCACCAAGCAGAGGAAGAATAGGAAATTTATCTGTAGTAACACCCAACATAGATGGCAAAGAAAGAAACAGGACTTGCATCTCCTGACCATGTTCAATTTGTGGTCATCTGTGGCCACAGTCCTTGACCCCACTGACAGTATAAGTGATTTGGCGACTGTCAAAAAGGAGAAAGCAGAGCAAACTAATAACAGAATGTTGTAATGCCATGGGCGTCCTTGCAGGATCACCTGTAGCTGTCAGCCACCAACTCTGACACAGGGCCAGCACTGACCACCATGGACCAATGTTCCCTGAACACTGGTGGGATTTTTCTCCATTTTGTTCAGGCCTTCAACTCCTTTCTATCCTCACCTTTTCCTTCTGTGGCCTTTCCTTTTCCAATAGAATCCATGTTTGAACCCGTGCTTGTGTCTCACAAAAGCATCTCGGTTGAATTTGGGAACTGTCTGGGATAGACAGAAACAGGAGCTGGTCTCCAGCCCTAGAACAAGGTGGGGTGACTCCAATGGCCAGCAGTGGGCACAGACAGCAGAGCCGGACGTGTCTCCTGCTGTGTCTCCAGCTGCTGTGTCTGTGTCACCCACAACCTTCCCAGCCCCAGCGCGGGGCTGCCCCTTTGTGACGTGCTCGCCCCTGGTTCTCTCATTTCCATGGCCACAGAACCCCCACCCAGCTCCATCCCTTTCCCTTCCAAGGGCAGCCAGCCCTGGGCCCGGCCAGTCCTGAATGTTTGACACTGTCTAGGAAGTTGATGCTTTCCAAAGCTACTTTTCAAGGCATTTATTTCTGTCATTCCCACTCAGTTCTGGGTTGCAGCTTGTTGGTTGGGGATTTTGTTTATTTCTCTTCTCAACAAATAAAATGCTGGGACACAACCAGGGGTTGGAAGTAAAAGAAGCTTTGCCCTCCCCAGTAAATGACCCCTGAATTCAGTTGGCCGGTGTCATTTAGAGAACAAACTGATCATCCAAACATTCCACTTTTGCTCTGCTTCATTGTTTCAGGTGTTTATTCCCTGATTTCTTTATTGCAGAGACACTGAAACACAACATAAACAGGATTTGCCTCAAAATATTTCTGATCTTGGTGCTTCCTGACAATTCCAAATTTTCTTAATGGAAATAGCACGGAGCAGGTTTTTCTGAAATACTCTCCAACAGAGTGGTTAAAACTGATCATGCTTGATGTGGCAGAACTGAGCATGAGCCAAGGGACTAGTGGGTCTGATCCCTTTTCCTGCATCAGCAAAATTATTTCTTCATGTCTCATCTCTCCTACCTCCTCAAAGAAGCTTTTCACTCTTCATTCACTGCCCCCTCTATTTAGTGGGCCAATATCATCAGTGTTTCTGTAGGGTAGAAATTGGCCATGCAAAGGTTCTCCTTCATTGTGGCAGGGATTTATTCCTGCTTTCTTTCCTGCAGGCACATCCAAACCCAACACTGTAACACCAGCCTCAATATGATTCTCATTCTGACTGCCCCTGAAAATTCAGAACAATACTCAGAGTGTTTCCCTGTTCCCAGGGACAGGTTCCAAGGCTCGGCTCTCACTTGCACAGAATGAAGAAGAGCTGCTGCACTTGCCAGCAACTCAGGGGGCTCACGATCAGTGCTTTGAATGCAGCTTTTGTGCACACTCTGCCTCCCTGATCCAAGCAGCATTCCTGGGCATGGACACCCCTGCTGTAGCCAACATCCTCCCAGCACAGCTGCAGGAACGAGATTGCAGCAAGTCCTGCCTGAAGGAGTCTCCAGTCTGCTGCAGCCCTGCACCTGCAGTGGAATCATCTTGTGCTGCCATGGGGGAGCAAAGTAGGTGAGGGGCTCTTTGCAGATGAGGGTCTCCTCAATGTGCTGCTGCTGCTGCTCCTCCCTGGGCCTGATTCAGCAGCTGGTGCCTTCTCCTGCAGCTGTATCAGGAGCCTGCCTGGAAAAATGACACTGCCAGTGCAAGTGACAGCTACCCATCCCTGACATGGCTCTGCCCACAGGGCAGAGCCTACCAAACTGCTCCAGTCAGGTGATGTTAGACAACATGAAAATACCTTCAAACAATGCATTTTCCATATTCTGCCAAAATCATGGCCACACAGTCCACATGTTGGTGGCAGACTGCTGTCGGCAGAATGGGGGCAGCCCCAGCAGCTGCTCTCCCCGAGGCTGGATGGTCATGGCAGTGGAGGCGAGTCTCTCACCGTGCCCACTGCTGTGGCACCCAGTGCTCTGGAGCTGTTCCCACTGAACTCAGGGTGCTGCTACTGCAGCAACATCACTCCACAGATTTGATAAAAAAGACTTGGAATGACATAAACGACTTGCCCAAAGAGCAACTAAAAAAAAAGGGGGAGGGGGCAGGGGAGTTAGAATAGTTCACTACTTCTAATACAAGCATACTTGGATTTAAGCAGGGACATTGGGATAATCATACTGGGGACTGGTTTGAAAGCCTTGTCTCTAGCAATTCCCACCAGTCAGCAAGATTTTTTGAGGGGAAAGGAATAGATAAGATTTTACAACACATCTGTGATCAAGTGTGAGCCAGAACTCAAAGCACAAGACAAATACTCCCAAACTTGCTACCCACGGGGAAAGGAAGCAGAAAAGCAGATAAAAAAAGTGCCATTGCAGCTAAATTGCCTGCATTTGTCTCATGGTCCAAACTTTCTATACAAAAGCACCTCAATTCAAATGCACATCTGAAGATCAAGGAATGAAATTATTTTGAGAGCATTTAAAGCCAGGTTTCCTTTACTTTCAAGGAAAGGGAGATGCTAAATTCCTTAAATACACCAGTGTGGGTCTATTTGGGACTGCATCCTTCAAAACAAGGAATGGAGGTTTAGAGCTGCAGACCTGTTTCATTGGAAAACCGTTTCAAGACCAGAGAAGCCCCCTAATAACCTGAGTCTGCTAACACTGCCAAGGCCACCACTAAAGCATATTCCAGGACAGGATGCTCTTGGCCTTCTTGGCCACCTGGGAACTCGCTGGCTTATGTTCAGCCACTGCTAACCAGCACCTCAGGACCTTTTCAGCTGGGTGGCTTTCCAGCCACTCTGCCCCCAGCCTGGAGCCTCCCATGGCTGTTGTGGCTGACATGCAGCATGGGGCACTTCACCTTGTTGGACCTCATACAGGTGGCCTCAACCCATGATCCAGCCTGTCCAGGTGTCTCTGCAGACACTTTCTACCCCCCAGCAGATCAACAGTCCCACCCAGCCTGGGTGCCTCTGTTCCCAGGGAAACTCACTGACCTGTTTGGCATGGACACTTTTGTGCGGAGCCCCGGCATTGGGAGTGGAGGTCTGGGCTCCTGGACAGCTCAGGGAGCCTTGGCCCAGGAGTGTCACAATCCCCTCAACCCGAGCAGGAGTCGTGATGGTTCGTTCAACCCCAGGGTGCAAAGGCAAAAGCAAGGGACTCAGGTTTGTTTAGCAGAAAGCAGTAATGCAGTTTATTGCATGCTAATAATCAAGTTTTTGTGTGAGAGAGAGAGAGAGAGGGATGAAGTAAAATGGAGAGAGAGAGGTAGAAAGGATGGGATATAGCTACCAGCAGACAAGACGCATCCTCATGGCCTCCGATGAGACGAAACGAGATGAGACGTGTCTTCAATCCATTGGGGAGAAAGAGATCTCAAAGTCTTTTTAAGAAAGTCACTTTTTATAGTCCTTTTCCAAAGTGAGTGGCCTCTGGCTAAAAGGTGGGAAGAGTTACGGACTATTGTGTGTGGAGATCGTAGCCCCATCACGCAGGTGCGGGGACAGGGTGCGATAACCAACATCCTGCAGCGTCCCATGACAAGCACCAGGCACAGCTTCAAACAGTCCTTGGTCCGCAAGCATCCACCTCGGCCAGGCTGGAGCTCCGGTTCAGGGCAAGTGGTGCAGTCTCAGGGCCCAGTCTCTGATGATGCTTGTGAGGAAGATCAGAGCATCTTCGGACCAACTCTTACATGTGGTCAGTGGGGTGTAGGCATTGGTGTCTTCATAGTGGGTGTAGTCAGAGGGGTGTGGTCACTGGTTGTGGTTAGTTAGGGTGAAGGGTGGATGTAATCAGTGGGTGTGGTCAGTGGGGTGTGGTCACTGGTTTTGGGGAAAGAGTGTGGACAGTGGTGTGTAGGCAGTGGGTGTGCTCAGTGGGCTGTAGTTATTGGAGTGTGGTTAGCGGAGATGGTTTGTGCGGTCAGTCGGTGTGGTCACTAGCTGTGGTCAGTGGGTGTGGTCAGTGAATGTGGTCAATTGAATAATGGGTGAGGATTGTCAGTTGGGTGATTGGGGATGTGGTCATTGGTGTGGTCAGTGGGTGTGAGCAGTGAGTGTGGTTGGTGGGTTTGGTCAGTAGGGATGGTCACTTGGTGTGGTCTTTGTGGGCAGTGGGGGTGATCAGTGGGGGTGTGGTCAGTGAGTGAGGTAGTGGGGGTGTGGTCACTAAAGTGGTCATTGCATTGTAGTCCCTGGGGTGATCATTGGGTGTGGTCAGTGGGGTGGTGAGTAGGTGTGATCAGTGGTTGGGACTAGTGGGCAGTGGTCCTTGTGGAGGTCAGTGGGGTATGATTAGTAGGTGTGGTCAGTGAGGTTTGGTCGGTTGAGGTCAATGGTGTATTCAGTGGGATGTGGGCCTCGGTGTTTGGGCAGTGGGTGTGGTCAGTGATGGGGGTGATTGGGCATTGGAATGGGCTGCCCAGAGAGGTGGGTGAGTCACTGTACCTGGAGATGTTTCAGGATAGACCGGATATGGCACTGAGTGCCACGGTCTGGGTGGCAAGGTGGTGTTGGGTCACAGGTTGGACTTGATGCTCTCAAAGGTCTTTTCCAGCCTGGGTGATTCTGTGATGATTGTGACTCTTCAGGGCCCTGGGGAAGCAAGGGGCCATTGTGACACTGCAGGGCCTCGTGGAACTGAGAGGACCAGAGTGACACTGTGTACGACATGACACCACAGAGCCAAGGGGCCACTGTGACACTGCAGGGCCTTGTGGGATCATGCAGAGCATTGTGACAGAGCAAGACGTCGTTTAATGATGGGGCCATTGTGACACTGCAGGGCCCCATGGAACCAAGGGACCAGTGCTGCTCCTCAGGGACTCATGGAATAAAGGAAACATGTTTGACAAGGTGGTGCCCCTTGGGACCAAGAGGCCATTGTGACACTGAGGGAGCAAGGAGAGCATTGCTGCACTGTGAGACCTCGTGGAACCTAGGATCCATTGTGACACTGCAGGGCCTTGGGGGATCAAAGTGCCATTGTGACACAGTGGGGCCCAAGGATCCAAGGAACTTTGTGACACAAAGGAGTCCCAGGGAACCAAAGGGACATTGCGACACTGGGAAGCCTCATGAAATCATAGAGACAATTGTGAAGTTGCAGGGCCTCATGGAACTGTGGAGACACCAGGTTGGCTGGGAGATTTCATCTGCTGCAGGGTAGGAGGGCTCTGCAGAGGGACCTGGACAGACTGGATCCAGGGCCCAATCCAACAAGATGAAGTTTAACAAGACCAAATGCCAGGTCCTGCACTTTGGCCACAACAACCCCTGCAAGACTTCAGGCTGGGGACAGAGTGGCTGGACAGAACCAGGCAGAAAGGTTCCTGGGGGTATTGATGGACAGCAGACTGGACATGAGCCAGCAGTGTGCCCAGGTAGCCAAGAAGGCCAAAGGCTCCTGGCCTGGATCAGGAATGGTATGGCCAGCAGGACCATGGCAGTGATTCTTCCCCTTTACTCAGCACAGGTTGGGCAGCACCTCGAGTGCTGTGTGCAGCTTTTGGACCCCAATTTAGGAAGGACTTGGAGGGGCTGGAGCATGTCCAGAGAAGGGCAACAAGGCTGGTGAGGGGTCAGGAATACAAGTCCTGTGGGGAGTGGCTGAGGGAACTGTTGATTTTGGAGAGGAGGAGGCTCAGGAAGAAAAGGTAGTGTCAGGGCACAGGTTGAACTTGATGATCCCCAAGGACTTTTCAAACTTGGCTGATTCTAATTCTCTGAAACCATCCTTGGAACAGTTGCATGATGAGCTCTGGCCCTCCTCTTCACAATGTCCAGCAGCCCAGGTCCCTCAGCTTCTCCACACAGCCCCAAAGGCCATCCTGACAGTCCTGCAGAGCCTCTCCAGCCCCTCCTCACTGCCCAGAACAGGGAGCCCCACACCCAGACACAGCAGCCCATATGTGACCCCTTGGCCTCTGGTGCCTCTGGCAAGGGAGCAACAAGAGGCACTGCAGGAGCCTGCAGATGATTCCTGAAGCACTTGTAGGATGATCCTGCACGCCAAGGGACGTTCCATGGTGACAACTGAAGAACTGAAATGGGGAGTGGGGCCAGAGAAGAAAGAGCAAAGAACAATGGGCTGTTTGCATGACAGGGAAGAGAGGTGGGCAATAGGAGAAAATCTGGATCACGAAAGAGAAAAGAAAGCAAAGGTGAATCAAAGGAAATGCTCAGTGCAGTTTGGGGGTAGTGGTCAGGCAGCCCTGGCTCTGAGCAACAACATTGGCAGTGAGACAGGAAATGCACAGCTCATGGGAACAAACTCTCTGCTTGACTGCAGGGGCCACGACAATCCTGAGTGGTTTCCCTCCCGTCCCCCAGCCCTTGCTGGCCCCAGGGGTGATGGCATTTGTGCTCACTCAGCTACATCTCCCCACAGCAGCACCATGGGGGTGCTGACGCCTGCTCTGTGCAGTGCAAACAGGGGCTCCTGAGCCAGTGCTGCCATGTCTGTGCCTGCAAGGATGCAGCTCACCTGTGTGAGCTGGGGGAGAGGCCAGGGCTGCAGAGGGGGGATGCTGTTGGCAGGTGCATGAGGATGCTCTGGGACGCTGCCCTGGGCTGTCCAGCGCAGTGGGGATGGATCAGCCCCTGATCTGCTGCTCCTTACCAGGCTCTCCCCCTTGCAGGGACCTTGCAGAGCACCAGCCATGCTGTTTGCCCCCAGCCTGCCCACGGCCAGCCTGGGGCTGCTCATGGGGGTTTTCTCTGCTCAGCATTGGCCTGGCCAAGTGTTGTGGAGAGAGCCTGGCCAAGGAGCCTGGAGCCCCTAAGCTCTGCCCCAGCTCTGCACACAGACATTGCTGCTGCAGTTGCAGAGAAGGGAACACATGGGGTATCTCTAGTGAAATCTTTGCTGGGAGAGAAATCCTACAGTTTATTTAAAGCCATGAAGAGTGCAGCCCTTCATTGACATACTTTGTGGCCACAGGGAAGATGGACAGAAATAAAATGAGGAATAGAACACACAGTGGCTGTTTTAATGGACAATATGACAAAACTAAAGCAAAGGAAAAATAACCCCACAATCAAATCAAGAAGAAGTATCCAAGATGACTTATATTACAAATGGTATTCAGAAATTTGCCAGCACTTTAATGTTCCTGAAAGCAACCAGTCATCAGTGTCGACATTGCAGCCTTTAGCTCCTGGTTCCTCAGGCTGTAGATGAGGGGGTTCAGGGCTGGAGGCACCACCGAGTACAGAAATGACATTGCCAGATCCAGGGATGGAGAGGAGACAGAAGGGGGCTTCATGTTGGCAAATGTGCCAGTGCTGATAAACAGTGAGACCACAGCCAGGTGAGGGAGGCAGGTGGAAAAGGCTTTGTGCCGTCCCTGCTCAGAGGGGATCTTCAGCACAGCCCTGAAGATCTGCACATAGGAGAAAACCATGAACACAAAACAGCCAAAGGCTAAACAAACACTAACAGCAAGAGGCCCAAGTTTCCTGATGTAGGATTTGGAGCAGGAGAGCTTGAGGATGTGTGGGATTTCACAGAAGAACTGGCCCAGGGCATTGCCATGGCACAGAGGCAGGGAAAATGTATTGGCTGTGTGCAACAGTGAATAGAGAAAGGCACTGGCCCAGGCAGCTGCTGCCATGTGGGCACAAGCTCTGCTGCCCAGGAGGGTCCCGTAGTGCAGGGGTTTGCAGATGGACACGTAGCGGTCGTAGCACATGACGGTCAGGAGAAAAAACTCTGCTGAAAGGAAAAACACAAAGAAAAAGACCTGAGCAGCACATCCTGAGTAGGAGATGTTCCTGGTGTCCCAGAGGGAATTGTGCATGGCTTTGGGGACAGTGGTGCAGATGCAGCCCAGGTCAGTGAGGGCCAGGTTGAGCAGGAAGAAGAACATGGGGGTGTGCAGGTGGTGGTCGCAGGCTACAGCGCTGATGATGAGGCCGTTGCCCAGGAGGGCAGCCAGGGAGATGCCCAGGAAGAGGCAGAAGTGCAGGAGCTGCAGCTGCCGCGTGTCTGCCAGTGCCAGCAGGAGGAAGTGGCTGATGGAGCTGCTGTTGGACATTTGCTGTGGCTGGATATGGGGACCTATTCATGGATAAAGGACAGTGACAAGTAAGCAGAGGCTGCTTGAACACAAACCTGGGCCATTCTCTGTAGACTGACCCCCAGTGACTTACTCACTCTTGTTCCTGCTCTGGGAAATCCTTCACCCAAGAGTCTGACTGAGCTCCAGTTGTGCTGAGTGTGACAGGAGCAGCATGTCCTGTGCATGGGCGCTCTCAAGGAGCCATCCTTGCCCTGCAGCCTTGGGTTTGTGACTGTGGCTGAGGGACAAGTCTGGATATTTAGGATTTGCCAGTGGAATCACTCCTAATGCAGAAGGGCTTGGTAGCTTCCGCATTCCCAAATCGAAAGGATGGGAGGAGTTGGATTTAGGATTTGTTTTCCTACCCACATATCATTCCTGTTTCTCTGAGGACAGAAATCCCAGCATTTCTGCTGCACTCACAGTTTGCCAGTGAGAGATGCAAGAGGCAGGAGATTCCCTGTGGTTCAGGGCAAGGTGGAGTGGCTTGTTCCCAACTGCCCAGGGTTTGCACTTCTGGCTGGAATCAGAGCACAATCACACTCCTGTGTCACCCTGGGATAAACCAAACCCTGCTGACAGCAGAGGATCCCTGAATGTCTCACCTTCTCTAAAACTCTCTGAGCAAGGTCTCAGCACCCCCTTCTGCCAAGGACACTCACGGCTCCCTTGGCAAATAAAACAGTATTTCCTCAGCTGTGACACCTCTGCACTTCCCCATGGGGCACTCAGGGAACTCCAAGAGGCTCTGGCACAGATTTGCACCCAGGAGGGCAGCTCAGAGCTTGGAAGGACACAGCAAGGAGACCCCCAGGTGTGCCCAAAATGGGATCTCAGGGAGGGGGCTCAGCTCATCCCCCTTTTACCATGGACTGCTTTGCCTGCAGCCCCACAGGTCCCATGGAAGCTTGGACACCCCATTGCCATGGACACTCCTGCCTGGCAGGAATCCCAAGGGCAGTGCCTGACTCAGTGCTGCAATCCCAGAGCCTCCCTGAGAGCAGCAGATTACAATGACAATATCAGAGGAGTGCAGGAACAAGAGAAGATGTTGTGGTGCTGTGCCTGGGAGGGCAGGGCAGAGACAGCCGGGCACTCAGGGCAGTGTTCCTGTACCCAGCTCTGCACGGCACCTCCCAAACACCAACAGTGCCCTCCTGCCCCCAGCATTGCTCTCTTCAGCCCCCTTCTCTTCCCTGAGCATCTCCCTGGGCCTGGACATTTCCCTCCTGAGAGCTGCCCTGTCCCTGCCAGGCTCATAGAGCCCATCCCACCCTCTGTGCCCTCACCTGCCCTACAGAAACCTGCCTGTCTGCAGGGCCCTGCCTGGGACAGGGTCTGCCTGCAGGTGTGCAAGGGCAGCTCAGGAGAGCCCTGCTGGGCCCTGCAAAGGGGATGCTGGTGCTGCCCAGGGCTGAGGAGTGGCTGAAGGGCCTTTGGGAGGCTCCCAGCAGAGAGACTGACCACACAAAATTACAGATCTGGAGTCTCTGTAAATGTTCAAATGTTACTTTAGTGATCCTGTGTGTCTCTTTCAACTCCGAATGTTCTGTGATTCTCTGAGTACAATTCCTGTTCTGCTTCTCTCATCCCCCTGTTGTCTATTTGATTGTCTATAATCAAAAGAGAAAAAAACCCTTGCAAGAGTGTTAGAATGGTAAAGTACAAAACAGATCATTATTGGAAGCTTCCAGGAGTCCCAGTGGAAATGTGGCACACCTAGCCCCCAATTCCAACAATTTATTGAGGTTGATTAACTAGGATATTTAACAGGACATCCAATAGGAGATTCGGTTTCCCCTGTTACACACCCCTGGGTCAACTCATTGGGGTAGTTCCAAGGGCTTCTTTGCTCCTATTTTTTCAATGACTGCTCACATTCTGGTCAAAAAAAAAAAAAAAAAAAAAAAAAAAAGTTCTTCTTGTAGGTCCTTTTCCTGATAATAAGCCTATACATTATTTCAGGAATATATTTAGAAGGTCAGCTTACTGTTCAAAAAATTCTAAAAGAAAGGTTAGGAGGTGTACTAGAGCTATTAAAAGATTTTGGTTATATAAGTATATAATAATAGTTTACAGAGTTACAAGACTAGGAAAAAATGTATAAAAAGCAAAAATCATTTTGTCATCACCCCAGCCTTTCCATTCTTCTCCAAGGAGGAAATTTAAAACACTCTCAAGAAATCTCCTGATCTTTACAGCAATCTCAGGCTCACCTTCTTTTGGGAAATGCTCTCCAGAGCTGTGTCCAGGCTGGTCTGGAGCTGGGAGCAGCCCTGCCCCATCCAGCACCTCTCAGCAGAACCTGCCCTGCTCAGGGTCACTCCTTGCCCCCACAGCTTCTCCCCCAGCGCCGGGAGCAGCTCCCCGGGCTGGCTGAGAGCTGCCCCTGGCAGGCAGCAGAGTCCCTGCCCCAGCACAGAGCCTTGGGCTGCAGAACCCTGCTCTGCAGGACAGCCCTGGGCACCCCTGGCTGCAGCCCCCACTGCTCAGCCCTGCAGCAGAGCCTGAACAAATGGAAGCTGACTGGGGCTGTGCCTCGAGTGCTGCAGCAGGGAAACCCAGCCCTGCCCAGGGCCACATCCCCTGCACTGCAGCAGGTCTGAGAGTCCTCCTGGAAGGTCCTGAAAGCTGTGGCATGTGCCAGCTTCAGGAGATCCCTGCAGGAACTGCAGCTTACCTTCCCACAGCCAGAGAGTGACTGTTTCAAACACTGTGAGGATTTCTGCTCTAGTGAGCCCTCACTGAGCTCTGCTCTGTGCCCCCAGCCCAGGCTGAGTTTAACCCCTCTGGGCTGTGCATGGGATAGCTGCAGGCAGAGCCCCAGCTGGGCTGTGCACAGGAGCTGCTTCTGGGCAGAGCTGTCTCTCTGCAATGCTGCCCTTCCCAGGAGCAGCCTCTGTGCCAGGAGCTCGGCCCAGCTCAGCAGCAATGACACAGCACAAGGACTTTAATGACCCTCTTGGGCTTTGTGCTGAAGCCCTGAACATCAGTCCCTGAGACGGAGATGAAGAAACTTCTCAAGAGCTCCAAGTGAGAATCAAACTCCAAAGCTTCTTTAAGTTTTAATGGGTCCCACTGAGGAACACGACTGAGAAAGTGTCCCCAAGCCCCCAGAGCAGAGAACTGGAGGCAGAGATGACAGGTGGGGACAAAGAGAAGCCAAGTCTTGGTGCCCTGGAGCACAGCAGGGTCTGTGCCACTAAGGGCTCTGAGGAGATACCTTGTCCTGAGCCACTGGGGCCTCCTGGCACAGCACCAGCAAAGCTGGGCACTGTCACCCCTTGTGCTGCCCTCAGAATCCCCCCACATCCCAGTGGCCTCAGGGATCTGCTGGGACCAGTCCCTGGGGAGACTTGGCCAAGAATGGCCCTGGGGGCTCCTTCATGCTCCCAGGGACTGCAGGTTTTTCAAAGGACTTTGGGTTTTGCTTTTGCCTTGCAGTCTCTGAGAGCTTTGTGCAATCATGGCCACCAATTATCTGCTTTAATTAGTCCCTTGAGATCCTTTGTCAGTAATAATACTCAGTGGGCTCATTAATGCTTCAAGGTACTTCAGCTTTTTTAAGGTACTTTCCTTTTTTCTTTCCTCTCTGGCTCTCTGAGAGGTTTTTGGGCAATCATGGCCTCCAATTCTCTCTCCCAAGGAGTCCGTGAGGAACCTGTGGTGGGGACAGACCTCAGTGGGCCCCATTAATGCTTTGAGGCATTTGGGTTTTTCTTCTGACTTGGACTCCTCTCAGGCCCTGAGGTTCAAGTGCTCAACACCAAATGCACCACCACACTCATTGGGATAAAGCAAGTCCTGACAAAACCATGGCTCTGCCTTGATTTCCCTCTGCTCTGGTGAAGTTCATTAGGAAGTTTTTTCTACAGTTATGGAGAAATATTTCAAAGAGTTTCTCAGAAATAAGTGGTCCTATTTTAAAGCATGTCTTTTATAACTGTTTCTCTTTAGAGCAGGGTTGATTGCAGAGTTCTGTGAATGATACTGATGCAGGGTCTCTTCTCAGAAAATCTGGCCTGCTCAGACAAACTGTTCCTTGAGGCCTGACCCAGTGTTGACAATATTTCTCCACATTCCCCACTCCCATCCTGTTTGTCCTCACTCACCTGGGACCTGCTTTGGTTGTAGAATTGGCTGCACTCAAGCAAACAGGGGTTTACTTCCTTTACTCTTTTTGAAGCAATCTAAAACTCCTGAGTTTCCCCACTACAAACAGACACCCTTCTCAAGTGTGTGTCAAGATGCCATCATGGAGATTTATATTCCCAAGGCAGAGCCATGCAAGATCTGTTTTAGTCCTTTGGACTCTTTGGTTCCACAAAGCCTTGTTGTGTCACCATGGACTCTTGGTTCAGTGATGTTCTGTGGTGTCACAATGGATGTTTGGTTCCATGGGGCCCCACAGTGTCACAGGGGTTTCCTTTTTCCTGTGGCAATGAGCTACAAAGCTCACTGGCAGAGCCAAATTCCTGGGAAGAATGAAGAATGGGGACATATGGAATGATGTTTTTTGTCTTCCCAGGGCACAGTGCTGTGGGGTGGGGCCCTGCTGTCCTGGACATGGCTGAACACCAGCCTGCCCATGGAAGGGGGAAGAGACAACAACCTCTGCCCATGGAACTACAACAGCAGAGAGGTCAGGGTGAAGGCTGGGCTTCAAAGATTGTTAACAGCACAGGAAACATCAATGTGAGAGGAAAGATGTGTGCTAATGTCTTTACAAATCATTTGATGGGTGAAGGGATGAGTGTTTAGATCTGTGAAATGGGTCGCAATGTTTCTACTGACTTTGGGCAGCAGGTTTGTTACCGGGCCCAGACAGCTTGGCTCCTGAAACAGACAAGGGTCTGCATAAGTGTGAAAATCTGAACTGTGGGGGAGATGCCAGGTTCAAGAGGGAATGTGGGGCAGGCGGGTCAGGAAGGATGTACCTTCCTAGTACCTTGGGCAATGGGGAAAGGAAGAGAGGAACGTGCAGCCAGGAGTTTAGGATAAAAGGAGTCTGCACCCTCTGAAACCTCGAGAGAGAAAACCCCGTGGGTGTGTCCACTAGGGGGTAGCACTCCTCAAGGAGGGGTGGGACGGGGGGGTGCTGGAGTATCATGCTGTGTCTACAAAGCATCAGAACCACTTGGGAGGGGGACTGCAGTACCATGCTTTGTCCACAAAAGGTGCGGCACTGCTCAAGGGGAAGCCTGCAGTATAGAGTTTTGTCCAGAAGGGGGCAGCAGTGTTTGGGTGGCAGGGCTGCAATACCATGCTGCTTGCACAAGAGCACAGCAGTGCTCAAGGAAGAGGGCTACAGTACCACGATATGTCCACAGAGTGGCAGCGCTGCTTGGGGGAAAGCTGCAGTACCAGTCTGTGTCCAAATTTGGGCACCACTTCTTGGAGGAGGGGGGTGCTGAAGTACCGGGTTTTGTCCACACAGGGGCAGCACTGAACTGGGGGGAGGCTGCAGTAATAGGCTTTGTTTTACAAGTGGGTAGCACTGCTCAGAGTAGGGGGAGGCTGCAGTACCAGTACATGTCCACATGAGGGCATCACTGCTCAGAAGGTGGGGACTGCAGTACCATGCAGTGTCCACAAGGGGGAAGGCTGCTGTTACAGTCTGTGTCCAAAATTGGGAACCACTGCTTCGGAAGGAGGGTCCTGCATTGCCTGGTTTTGTCCACAAGGGGACAGCACTGAACAGGGGGCAGGGTACAGTACTGGGCTATGTCCACAATGGGACAGCACTGCTCAGAGGAGGGAGAGCTGCAGTACCCAACTGTGTCCATAAGAGGGCATCACTCCTGAGGAGGGGGTGGCTGCAGTACCATGCTGTGTCCACACGGGGGAAGCACTACTGTGGGGAGGGCATGCTGTACCAGTCTTTCTCTACAAGGTGGCAGCACTGATCAGGTGGGGGTTTCAGTACTGAGCTGTGTCCACAAGGGTGCAGCACTGGTCGGGGAAGGGGGAGGTTGAAGTACCATGCTGGTCCTGCAGCTGGCTGAAGAAGAATTACCCCTCCCTCCCTCCCTCTGTCTTCCCCCTGTGTCAGCAAAGGGGAGAACCTCTGCTGCCCGAGGGACCCTGGCTTTGGGCTCACCTGCCATCCAGGTGTAGAGGTGTCCTGGAGGATGATGTCACAGCCAAAGTCGATGATCTTCGCCTCGCCGGTGCCCAGGTCGACGAGGATGTTCTCGGCCTTGATGTCGCAGTGCAGGACGCAGTGGCTGGTGCGGTGCCGCGTGGCCTGCAGCACCTGGTGGAACAGTCCCCACGCCACAGGCTCTGGCAGGGACCCGCCCACCTCCAGCAAATGCCACAGATCTTGGCAGCGCTCTGGATTCTCCATGACCAGCGTGAAGCTGTCGGGCAGCTTGAACCATTCCAGGAGCCACACGGTGCTGCACAAGCCAGGGCACAACACCATCCAGTTGAGTACCAGCTTCAGGGGCACAAGGGCGAGGCCATGCTGCGGGGGGACCGCTATGCCATCAGCAGGGCTGATGCTGCACCGTGCCTTCAGCACCCCCTGCCCGGCCCCACCAAAGCTCGCCACTGCCTGGGACGCTGCGCGGCCCCTGCTCTCTCCACACTCCCTCCACACTTGCTCCCCTCGCACCGTCCCAGCTGCCACCCCCTTGCCAGGCCTGGCCTTCGCCCCGCCTAGCACACCCCACTGGCTGCTCGTGCTGGTCCTGCTCACTCACCAGCCGCGCCCACTCCCAGATACAATCCCAGTCCACTCACTTGATGGCCATCTGCAAGCCAAGGCAAGCAGTAGGCTCAGCTCGCCGCCTGCTGTCCCCCTCCCCGCTCTGAGCTGGCCTTGTCTCTTACTGGGGTGCCATCAGCAAGCCAGGTCCCAGCATAAACCCTGCTGCAGCTGCTGCTCCCCAGGAACGGACCCTCCCTGTACAGCTGCTCCAGGGGAGGCTTCTCTGCCCATGCGGACTGCACGGCGCTGTCGCCATTCTGCCATTTTTGTAGCTTTCTTTGGGTATGACAAAGCATTTCATAGGGAAGAATCGCCTCTTCTGAGTTTTGCACATGTGGACAGGAGCGGAGCATTGAAATATCAAGTAGAAAAGAGAGACTGTGTCACTATTGTCATCTCTTTTCATTCTCTGTTGAAACAGTAGCAGTTGTCAAAAGACATGGTCTGCAACATGGAACTTGGTGCCAAGTTTCTTTTTCTGCCAGAGGATGAGGGGAGGTATCCCAGAATCACGGAGTCATGGCATGCTTTGGCTTGGAAGGGACCTGGAAGATCACATCACTGCAACCCCCGTGCTGTGCCTGGGGACCCCTTGTACCAGACCGACTTGTCCTGAGGTCCATCCAGCCTGGCCTCGTACACTGTCATGGGTGGGGCATGCACAGCTTCTCTAGGCAATCTGTTCCAGGAAAGTCTTTTTTTCTGAATCTCTCATCTAAATCTACTCTCTTTCACTTTGGATCCATTCTCCCTTGTGCTCTCTCTGCCTGCCTTTATACAAAGTCCCTGTCCAGCTTTCTTGTAGGTTGCCATCAGGTACTGGAAGGCCGCAGTTGGGCCAAGCCTAAGCCTAAATCTCTTTTGCAGGCTGAAGAAGCCCAGCTGTGCCAGGCTTTCCTTGCAGGAGAGCTGCTCCAGCCCTTGCAGCCCCTCAGTGTCCCTGCTGGGCTCCTGCTCCAGCACATCCCTGTCCTTCCCGGCCATGCAGGGTTGTTGATGAAGAGTCAGATGAAGCTTCAGAGTGTGCACAGAACATGCCACACTCCATGAACTCCTTGCCTTCATCTGAGTTGTTGATAGGGAATGAGAAGTTATAGATCAGGTAAAAGGGACAAAGTGAGTGAGGTGAACACACAACTTTACAATCAACCCATCTAAAGGGTGGCCACTAGACAGTGGCCCAGCTCCCACCTTACCTCTGTGTGAGGCTGAGCCCTGCTGGCCCTTCCCCTTGTCCTCCTCCCTGGCAGTGACCCTGGGGGCAGCACTGCTCAGCTGCACCTGCCAGGGGTCCTGGGCCAAGGCCCCCTGAGCTGTCCAGGAGCCCAGACCTCCACTCCCAATGACGGAGCTCTGCACAAGTGTCCATGACAAACAGGTCAGCGAGTTTCCCTGGGAACAGAGGCACCCAGGCTGGGTGGGACTGTTGATCTGCTGGGGGGTAGAAAGTGTCTGCTGAGACACCTGGACAGGCTGGATCATGGGTTGAGGCCACCTGTATGAGGTTCAACAAGGTGAAGTGCCCGATGCTGCACGTCAGTCATAACAGCCATGGGAGGCTCCAGGCTGGGGGCAGAGTGGCTGGAAAGCCAGCCAGCTGAAAAGGTCCTGAGGTGCTGGTTGGCAGTGGCTGAACATGAGCCAGCGAGTGCCCAGGTGGCCAAGAAGGCCAAGAGCATCCTGTCCTGGGATATGCTTTAGAGGTGGCCTTGGCAGTGTTAGCAGCCTCAGGTTATTAGGGAGATTCTCTGGTCTTAGAGGGGTTTTCCAATGGAAACAGTTCTGCAGCTCTAAACCTCCATTCCTTGTTTTGAAGGATGCAGTCCCAAATAGATCCACATTGATGTTTTTAAGGAATTTAGCATCTCCCTTTCCTTGAAAGTAAAGGGAACCAGGCTTTAAATGCTCTTGAAACACTTTCATTCCTTGATCTTCAGCTGTGCATTTGAATTGAGGTGCTTTTGTGCAGAAAGGTTGGACCATGAGACAAATGCAGGCAATTTAGCTGCAATGGCACTTGTTTTATCTTCTTTTCTGCTTCCTTTCCCCATGGGTAGCAAATTTGGAGCCACGGGCTTGAATCCATCCCAGCTGACTCCGAAAGAGCAGTTCTGCTGCTGACCAGTCCTCAAATTTGTCATCCTGTAATCCCTATGGCAAAACTCACGGCCGAATGGGGGCTCTTGCTTTCCTTTTCATGGTGCCTCTCCTTTCCACCTGAAAGAGATGAAAAGAATGCTGCAGATAAAAATCATTCTGCTGCCACGTGTCAGGAGCCTTCCTTCTCATCCTCAGCATTGCAAAACACCAATTCCTCTGTCCCAACGACCCTCAGTTTGCTGTAATTGCTACATTTCACTTGCAACTTCTGAGGCAGGATGCCCCAGATGGTTGCAGTATCCTCAAGAGGGGAAGCAGGAAGGCATGCACTGCTGCCTTCAGTCTTGAGGCCAGCGAGAAGACCCAAAGGAACGGCATGGAAGTTGTGCCAGGGGAGCCTTAGGTGAAATATGAGCAAGGGGTTCTTTAGCCACAGGGTGCTTGGGCACTGGAACAGGCTCCTCAGGGAAGGGGTGACAGCAGCAAGGCTGCCAGAGCTCAAGAATTGTTTGGACATTGCTCTTGGGCACAGGGTGTGATTCTTGAGGCTGTCCTGTGCAGGAATTTTGTGGATCTATTTCAACCATGCAAATTTGGTGATACTGTGATTGTGTTGTTGAGAAGAACCACACAAGATGGTATTGCACAGCTGCCTCTGACCAAGATGCAGAACCAGCCCTACAAGCACTGAAGAACATCAAGAAATGTGTACCAATATCTCTAGAGAAAAGAGATCCCATGGAGGTGGCAGAGGAAAAATCTCTAAAGATATCAAAGGATTATGTATCTGTAAGTGAGGGAAGTATGTAAGTACATAATAATGGCTGTAACCAGACTGGTTTTTGTAGGTGAAAGCCAGTATTGGAGGACAAGCCTTTGCAACTGCTTGCATGTCCTGAACAGCAGGGATCATGGAGGAGAAGTTCCATCTTTGTGGTTTTAAAGCTTTGGGGGAAGTGTGAGCAGAGCCAGAGCCCAAGAGGATTTGTTGACCCCAAAGCCCTGAACTCCTCAGTAAGGACCAGATGGTTTTGGTGTCAGCGCAACATAGTTTTAGGACTTCAGTGGGTACCAAGCACTTTGAATGGGATCATCAGTGGATAAGAATCTGCAATTGCCCCATGACACCTCTCTGCGTCACCTAGGGAATGGTCTGCATTTCAACTGGAGCCATCAGTATTCCTAGAGAAGTTGGAGCCCACTGTCATGTGTATCCTGCTCTGGGGAAAGTGAGCACAGACCATGGGTGTCATGGCTGGTGGGACAGGCAGCTGGAGCCTCCTGTCTTTCTGTTGGTGGTTTGAGGGCAAACAGGGATTTCCTTACCTTGGGGAGTGGCAGAGTGCTGCGGGGATGCCTGGCGGCTGACGAGGAGATGAGGATGTGGATGCAGAGGCCAGAGCTGGCGCTGAGGCCAGAAGGTGTGTGGTCAGGGGCACTGAGGAGCAGATGCTGCAGCTGCTGCTGCTCCGCTGCTCCACCAGTGTTCCACCAACGGCCGCAGCAGGAGGAGACAACGCCGGTTGCTACGGGCACAGCCAACATTCCATGCAGAACCCCAGGGCGCCCAGGGGACGCAAACAACAATGGGCCACCTTTGCCTATTTTACTGCTTCTGGTGCAAGTTTGCTCTGAGCATCATCCTCCCATTGGGCATTTGTGCTCAGTCCTCTGGATGGGGCAAAGCAGGGCAGGGGCAGCTCTGGGTCTCCTCCTCTGTGCTTCTCTCTAAGGTGCCTCCAGCTGCAGCTGTGCAGGAGCCTGGCTCTGTCAAAGGACCCAGAGCACATTGCCTGCACTGGAGAAGCAGAAGGACTCGTGCTGCTGGCTCTCTTTTGGCTCTGAGAGGAGCAAGAAATTGCAAGTTCTTCTGTGGAGAACCAACTCCAAAGCTTTCTCTCAAAGTGGAGGCATTCGTGCTGCCCTTTTCTAAATTGTCTGGTGCCTAATAATGTTGCCTGGTGTTTTCCCTCCTTTGGGGTCCTGAGCTGGTCTCTCAGCTCAACACTCATTCCTTGAAACTTGGAGAAACAGGTTGTTTTCCAGGTGAAATGATGGGGACAGGCCAGCAGCAATTCCTTAGCAAAGAGTTGATGCAGAATTCCTAGGTCTTTCTTCCCGCTCCCATGAAGGAGCCAAATGTTCATCTCAAAAGCCTGTTGGATTCCTCTAGGAGACTAACAGTAACAGAATTCCTATTTCACACCAATGGTCTTCCCATTTGTTTTCCTACTTATGTCCCAGATACGGCAAAACCCAGCAGGTTGGGTTGCTTTCCTTCCTGAGCTTAAGTAAAGCAAATCTTGCTTCCTTCCCAGGCTGCTTGTTACACAGACAGCAGCAAAGGGAGGGGCAGCTGTAGCAAGGCCCACTGCAAAGCCAATACTTTGTAGGCTCCAAATGCTGCCTGGCTCCATCAGACAAGGGCAAGCTTGTGTCAGTGTCCCAGAAGCAGCCTGGCAATTGCCCCTGCCTTGCCACCCCTCCTTCCGTGCTCCCCAGCTCCCAAAGCCTGGCCAGGGAATGCCTTTTCCTGGGCCAGCTAAAGGGGCGAGTTTGATGCTTCTTTGGTGCAGATGCCAAAGCTGTGAGAAGTGAGAGGGTAATGTTCACACGAGCTTTGCTTCGGATGAGGAGGTTGCTCAAGGCCCAGAGTGGGAGGCTGGTCCTTTCAGGAGAAACTGAACTGAACTACTGCTTTCTTTTTAGTGCATGTGGCTATTAATGTTACAGAATCAGAGAGGTTAGAAAAGTCCTTGGATGTGGCCAAGTCCATCTGTGCACCAAAACTCAAGAAAGCTTTGTTGCTGGGTTAAAGGACTAAAGCCTGCAGCTTTTATCCCTGCAAGCATAGTGAGACAAGGCCAAGTCATTTAGACCCAATTGCCTGAATTAAACAAAGCCTCCCTTTGCAGTCCCAGGTGAGATTTTCAGGAATCAAAGGATGAAACCCCACCGTTATTCCATTGGCAGGAATGGGGACACACCTTTGTAAGTCCCGCCAGCTGAGCAAGGGGCTGGGCCTGCGGGAGGAGGCACGTGCCCAGATTCTTCTCTCAGGGCAAATGCTGTGTTTGTAACACCACACAAATGGAACAACCATTGCTTGAGGATTTCATACAGACAAAAGACAAAAACGGAACAAACTTGGGTTTAATGAACAAGACAGCTTTTTTCTTAACACAGACTGAATGAGGAAAGAAGGAGCATAGCCAACAACACCAAACCTCTTACATGTATGGATAAATCTAATACTACTAATCAAATTCTAATAATACTAACAAATCTTAGCTAATCAATTGAGAAATGCCTATCTAGTAAACTAAAGAGAAGAATAAAGCAGCCTAAAATCTTCAGAAACCATCCTATTTCGATCTAGTCCTCTTGACGGCTAACTCTTGCTAGGCCTGGAGAGCTGCAGGGCTAATTTGGTTTTTCTTCTTAGCCAGAGGCTCTGCTTCCTTCCGTGGGCGATGTCTTCTCCTGTGTGCGTTCCTTTCCTTCATGGTTGCAAACACCCTGGAAGATAGGAAACAAACCATCCATTGTTCATTCAATACACACCATTAAACCCATCTCCCAGATTTCCATTTCTCTATGTATTTCTCTGTCTTTCCAGGCTGAGACACCTATGTGAATTTTTCAGCACCACGAATCTTTGTTGTTTCAGTTCCTTGCGATTTCTTTCTCTTTTTGCCTCAACCTCTTTTGAATTCCAGCAGCAGCATCAAAGCAAGCTCTGGTGTGCCTATTCCTACTTGTTTGAGCTGTGCCTTGTTGGGGCACGGCAAGGTTCCAGTCTGAATGCTGGGCTTTAAGTGAGCAGTTTGGGTTGAAATTGGGCTGTAAGCACGTTGAGCACGGCTGCGAGGGGCCATCCTCCAAGTGGCCTGGGCTTGCCCCGTGGTGCCTTTGGGAAGGGCCAGCGTGTTTTAGTGCCAGGGCCGGGCTGTGAGCAGCCAGAGGAAGAAGTTGCGCACCGTTGGCACTGCCCGCAGGGAAAGGGGCCTCCCGCCGAGCGGGGCGGCTGGGCCGGGTGGCAGCAGGGACACTCCGCCTTGCGGGCCCTCTTGAGCCTTCTCTTGCCTGTCTCCCCATGCTCCTTTCTGGGAGGGCTTTGGCTCCTCTTTGCTTCACCCACCGTCTGGAAAATAAAGGATCCTCATCAATATTTCCTTCCTCCCACAAAGCTGGAAATCAGAGCATCCAGCGCAAAAATCTTTTGGCCTAAGGAAATTGCTCCAAACCCTGAAGAGCTGAGAAAATGCCTGGATTTGGAGGTGGGCTGTGCTGGTGGGGTGTCAACACAGCACCTTGCAGGAAAAATCACTTCCTTTCTACTGCCCACAGGCCTGGGTTAAATCAGTGACTGTCTTCAGATCTACATTTTTTTAATATACTTCTCTTCCTAACATCTCTCTATCCTTATGTTTCCTCCACAAATACCTATGGAATGGATTTTCAATTCGGTCCAATTAGTGAAGACCCATGGTTACCCAGTTTCTATTCCCCTAAATGATCTCTCTCTCTGTGAAGCAAAATCGAGTTTTCCTGTAAGAATAGTTGGAGCGGAGGCACAGCACCGGCAGGTCATTTTTGGGGAGTCTGCTGGGATGCTGCAAAAGATCCCTTAAAATCTGCAGCATCTCCATGAACGTAGTCAGGATTGGAGATGTTAGCAAATGGTGGGAAATGAAGGATCTGATTGGCATCAGTGAGGGTGCCAGCCCCTGAGTAAAGCAGTCTACAGAGAGTCAAAGCCGATTTTGGTGAAGGTGCTGCTTTGTTGGGTCAAAGGGGTGCTCCAGAATTCCCTATTTCAGAGCAGCAGCACAATGAAGATCATGGCAGCATCTGCTCTGCCTTTCCCAGGGCACGGGACCTGGCAGAGCTGCGTCTTGCATGGCTTACCAGCAGGTTTTGTCCCCTTCTCTCAGTTTCTTGACACTGCTGGCTTGTCTTGACTTTCTTCCCACTCACCTGAGCAAGAGTGCGGGCAAGTCTATGTTCTTTTTTCCAGGAGGAGTAGTACTCCACACACTGTGCCACAGTCTTACTTGGAATCTGTTGTGGAAAGAAAAAGAAGGAATGTGAAATGGCCATCCTGTAGTGTGGGTGGGAGAAGAAGTAGAGGATGGGGTAAACGAGGAAGTAAAAGCATGGAGTAAGTGGAGTAGGGCATAGAATGAAATAAATAGGGAGTAAAAGAGACATTCTGCCACATGGAAAGCCATGTCTTATGCTGTGTAATGCATAACACATGTGATGCACAGATCAACAGCAAATCCACCCAGCACCATGTTTCTTTCCCTTCCAGTCCTCCCAGCACAATATGTTGAGGAAGCAGCAGCACAAGCATGCGACAAATGTGACAGAATAAACCTGTGTCTTCCAAAAGAGCTTGGAGGAAAGGGCTGGAGAGGCACAATCACTGCTTTTCATCCACAGGAAAAGGGATGCCCCATATCTTTATTATTCCTATATTTTTCATCTAGGAGAAGAGCGAGACTGAATTGCAGTATTTGGAACCAGAAATAAGCAACATTTCCCTCTTATGATCTGCCAGTGTAAAGAACGTCCTATGGCTTTACCTGCTTCTGGATGAGATGAAAATCCTTGCCATAGGTGTGAAAAGCCTTTTGGAAGGACTCCTTCTCCTCAGGTGTCCATCTGTCAGAGCCTGGCAAATAAAAGCAGCAGGTAAATTGATGCTTCTTGCCACTTGAGGTAGATCCCACTGGCCACCAAGAGGCAATTGGCGCTATCCATCATTCACCTGTGCACATGTCTGCTCCCTCAGAAAGTAAGGAAGGCAAGAGCAGGCATTGCCCAGGGCAAAAAGCACGGGAAAGAAGTCAGGCTGAAGGACTAGATGCTGCTGCTTTCCCCGCCCCCAGAGAAGATGAGACCTTGTACAGGTGTTGCTGTTGAAGCGTAAACGCCTGACATGGCAGCTAAGGGGACGGCAGCATCTGTGAGTGAAGGAACAAGCTCTGCTTTGGTTACCTGCGTAATGGTAATCAGCCAAGGGGTGGCCTTGAGGTGTTGGAGGTCCCCCTGAGAGCAACATCTGCAGAGCCTCCTGCAAGATCAAAGGGACACAGGCTTCAGCTACCCAACCACATGGAAAAGAGTCAAGAAACATAAACACTGCCTTTCATCTACTTTGCCTCTTCAAGCATTCCTTCCACTGGCCCTCTTATGGGTCAAACCTTGCGATTTGCTGCCAATCCCTCATTTCTGCTACCCAGTCCTTTAGTTGTGCTCCCCAAGAGTGGCATGTGGCTCACCAACTCCAGCATTTTGCTCCTCCTGCACCCAGAATTGTCTCAGCTTGCTGAGGCTTCTGTGAGTTTTCCCTCAATCCACCCCAAAATGTCTTGGAGAACCAAGATCTCCCCTGGAGATTTGCAAGGCAGCAGGCTGTGGGTCCTTGGGCCAGTGCCTCCAGGAGAGATGTTGTCCCTGCCAGAGCCATTTGGGCTGAGCCTTGTGTGAGAGTCCATGTGAGCCTCTCGTCTGTTTCTGCCCAACGACCCTCGCCTGAGGCCTGCGCTGGCCAGGGATGGGAGGAACGCCAAGTGACTGTTCCACAGGTGATGCCTACCAGGACTGGTTTCTCATGACAACTAGTCACGGGGCACTGACTCAACAAAGCTCCCACAGATGGAAGAACAATGGACTGGTCAGTATGGGCTGCCTGCGTATGTTCATGACAACAAAGATGGTTTGATGTGCCTTTAAGCATCTTGTTTCCACCTGTTCCTCAGTGTAACGATCTCCACATACAATAGTCCATAAATCTTCCCACCTTTTGGCCAGAAGCCACTCGCTTTAGGAAAGGACTATAAAAGTGACTTTCTCAGAGGAGACCCCCGAGATCTTCCCAGATGGCAACAGACATCTATTGGCTGGCTCCACGAGGATTCGTCTGCCCGTCTTGGTAACTATAATCCCAACCCCCCTTTTCTCTCTCTCTCTCTCTCTCTGACCCCTATCGCATTTTGGTTGGCACTAAATAAAGTGCATTTCTGCAAATGTAAACAGGTTTTGTCCCCTGCTGTGTCTTTTGAGCTCTGAGATCCATAAAAGAACCCGTCACAACTCGCGCTCGTGTTGGGTGGATCGTGACATTATTTGACGTAGTCGGCAATTGGATTCCCAATACTGGAGGAGTTGGGTTTTTCTGTGCACTTTGTACCAGGGGAAGACCTGTGCCATTTCAGCTGCACCTAGCCTGTCAGTGCCGTAAGGACTGAACAGTGTTAGAAAGCAATGGAGGTGGTATTGGGTTCTTCTTGCAATCTGCACACAGACCCAGGTGGATAATCAACTCCATTTCAGTTATCGGAGAATTTTTTGAAAGGATCTCAACTGAGCAAAAGATGGGACTTGTGTTTTTTGTTGTTTGCTGCTTGGTGTAGTTGAGGAGACAACCATTGTGCAACTAAAGAGAACCTCCCAAGTGGTTTGGTCTCCTCAGCCACCCAGGGAAGAGAGAGGGTTGTCCCCAGCAAAAGTCTGGGTGTTAAGTCTTGACCTCCCTGAAGTGGTTTTCCCCCTCCCACATAATCGTAACTCGCAAAATATTGTTATTTATAGAATTATATATTTATTATATTTTCATTATAAATATGTATTTACTTGTTGCATAGTTGTTGTATTTGACTACTTGGGATTGCGAAGAGACTAACTGTTTTTGTAATTAAGTTAGTACCTCCCAAGTAGTGTGTCTCTTCACCTGCTCCAGGGAAGAGAAGGGATTCACAGTTTCAGCTGTGCTTTTTGTGTAACTTAAAGTGTGTCTCCCTGAGAGTGGTTTTAGACCCTTCGTAAAAATTTCTGAAAATTATAAAGCTGCATTTTACGCTTTACTAGCTAAGTATAATGCCAGACCCTCCCAAGGGGGGGGAAGACTGGGCACACACTAATTCGTTTAATTTAGAAAATGTGATTGATTGGATACATTCTTTGCAACTTGAAACAAAATTCAAACTGAGCAAGAAAAATAAATCCACACTTGACTCAGTTCTAGGTACTTGTCTTTCAGCTGCTGTAGAATCTTGTTTTAAATGAGTGAGTGAGGAAAATGCAGTGATAGACTCCTTGCAAAACCTGGCGGAAGCTTTGCAAAAACTATTACAGGAGAAAACAAATCAGATAGAAACTCTGCAAAACCAAGTAGAGCAGGAAAGGAATCACAGCTATTTGCTACAACTATCACATGCCTCACAACAGCAGATACACCTAATGAAACAGAAGAAAAGGAAACATATCACTTAAAGCAGACATACCCACAGAGAGAACTGGTACACATACAAAATTGTGGGGAAAATTGCTGCTCTAAAATGGCACCTCTCGTTAAAACTGAATATAGACACCTGAACGACGAGGATTTTGACCCCCATATAACCTCCAAAGAAATACCATACACTGCTACTGAATTGGCCAAATTAAAGAAAGAATACTCATGCCTCCCACAAGAATCTGAGACCGAGTATGTATTTAGAGGTTCACTCACTGGAGGAGATCAAATTAAATTAAGTGAACAAGAGGCCAGTGGGTAGTGGGGGCCTGGAGTTTTCTTAACAACTGGAAACTCTCGTGTTCCATCGTCTCTGACACAGTGTGCAGCCTACTGGGCTGGGGGACTTAGCCCCCTAAAAAGAGGTGATCCTCTAGCCATAACTGGCACCCCAGACCAACACTTAGAAAACATTCATAAATCTGCCTGTTTGCAAATGATACATGAACGAATACGAAACCCTAGCTATGAGTCACCAATGCAATTACCTGTAAAGCCTGAAATTATGACACCTTTAATTCGGGGTCTCCCTGAATCTCTGAAACCTACAGTAATTCTTCTTCAAAAAACAATAGCGTCTATAACACCTGTAGACAGGCTTGATAGATTTCTTGCTCTAGTATGTATGCCCAGGAAGGAAATGATAACCAGGGTTAGAGGGGCCCTGCCTCTAGCCAGGGAGAGGCACAGGACAGCCAGGTCTTTTGGATGGAGTAGATCCAATGGCCTGGCACATCAGAGCTTTTAGTTGATCCTGGTGCACAGTACACCCTAATGCCACTGGGACATGTGGGGGCAGAACCTGTTTCCATTGCTGGGGTGATGGGGGGATCACAGGAATTGACTCTGCTGGAGGCTGAAATGAGCCTGACTGGGAAGGGGTGGCAGAAACATCCCAGTGTGACTGGCCCAGAGTCTCCATGAATTCTGGGCATACTCTTCCTCTGGAAGGGCTATTACAAAGACCTAAAGGGACTCAGGTGGGCTTTTGGAAAAACTGCTGTAGAGGCAGAGGGCATTGAGGAATTAAACACCTTGCCTGGACTATTAGAAAACCCATCTACAGGAGGTTCCTGAAGGTGAAAATGCAACAAGTACCAACTGCCACCTCAACAGCACACATCCAGCAGTGTCAGATGAATCAAGATATCATTATCCCTACCCATAAAATTTTGGCTAGAAAGTCAAAAGGTACTCAGTAAAACCCACTCACCCTTCAACAGCCCCAGTTTCCCTGTGGGCAAATCTGTCAGACAATAGAAATTGACTGTAGGCTATTGTGCCTTGAATGAAGTGACTCCACTGTGGGAGCTAAGACAGAGTACTGTGGATTTAATCAGCATAAGCAGCTTGATAACCAAGATGCCTTGGCAAGAGCAAACAGAGCTTTGAAGACTCCATGAAGATTGGATCAAGACTGGAGACAGGAAAGAAGAATGAATCAAGTAGAAATATTGGAAAATGTGTAAGCTTGTCTATATGACGTTTAACCCAACCAATGTAGTAAAAAATGACCAGCTTTCCTAAAAATGGTATATAAGCACGTGTAGCTGTGAGTAAATTTGGATTCTGATCAGCAGTCAGTAGACCACCTCTCTCTCCCAGTTGTTGATTCTCCAGTGCTGAGCGCTGCCGTGCTGGACACGCTGGATCTCCAGGAGGAGCTGGAGCCCAAGGCAGCAAAGTGGCACCATTGACATTGTCAATGCATTTTTCTCCATTCCTTTGGCAGCTGAGTGCAGGCCTCAGTTTGCTTTCACCTAGGGGGACGTGCAGTACACCAGGAACCGACTGCCCCAGGGGTGGAAACACAGCCCCACCATCTGCCAGGGGCTGATCCAGGCTGCACTGGAAAAGGGTAAAGCTCCAAAACATCTGCAATCATCAATAACATAATTGTGTGGAGGAACAGGGCAATAAAAGTATTTGAGAAAGGAGAGAGGATCATCCAGATTCTGCTGGAAGGAGGTTTCACCATGGAGAAGAGCAAAGTCAAGGGAGCTGCCTGAGAGATCCAGTTCCTGGGAGTAGAGTGGCAAGATGGACAGAGCCAGATCCCCACTGAAATGATCAATGAGATCATCACAGTGTCTCCACCAACCAGCAAGAAGGAAACACAAGCTTTCCTAGGGGCCATATGTTTTTAGAGAATGCATTCCTGAGTGCAGCCACATTGTGAGCTCTCTCTACCTGGTCACCCTAAGAAGAACAATTCCAGCTGTGGCCCTGAACAGCAACAAACCTTCACCCAGAGCAAGCAGAAAATCGCTCATGCAGTACCCTTGGCCCAGTCAGGATGGGACCAGAGGTGAGGAATGTGCTTTACTCTGCAGCCAAGAACAATGGCTTGTCCTGGAGCCTTTAGCAGAAGGTGCCTGGGGAGACTCGAGGCTGAACACTAGAACTCCAGAGTCAAAGTTACAGAAAGTCTAAAGCCAACTACACTCACGAAAAAAAGCCCAAAAAACAACAAGAAGAAAAACAAACCAACAAAATCTTACCTGCCGTTAATAAGAAAGTTCAAGCCACCTCAGAAGAAATTATCACAAAAGCACAACTCCTCCTGGCACCCTGACTACCAGTGCTGGAGTGGATGTTTATAGAAAAGGCTCCTCTACCCACCACGCCACCCACACCACATGGAGCCCATGGATTGCTCTCATCACACAGCATGGCCAGATTAGAAACACAAATCACCCTGAAATTTTAAAAACACTTAAAACCGGCCACAAGATAAAAACTTTAGTCTCACTAACAAGAAAGAGCAGAAACAAGTAACCCAGGCTAAAAAGCTCCACCATACAACCAACTAGCAGCACAAGAAACACACTGTGCTCTTGTCACTGACAGTTTCTGTCTCATGGTTGAGATGAACCAGAAGTGGAAAGTGGCCGCAGGGAGCCCCACACGACGAGTCACACAAGCTACTGAAGGAGAAGGTGAATCAAGTGCACTTGCTGAACTCAAAGCCATTCAGCTGGCCCTGGACACTGCTGAAAGAGAGAACTGGCCAAAGCTCTACCCTTATACTGAATCATAAATAGTAACCAATGCTCTGTGGAGTTAGCTAGAAAGGTAAAAAAAGGCCAGCTAGCAACACAAAGGAAAACCAATTGAGGCTGCTGATGAGTGCAAAAACATTGCCACTCAGACAAACTCTCTGTAAAAGTCCATCATGTAGATGGCCACGTCCCCAAAAGTCAGGCTAATAAAGAACACTAAAACAAGGAGCAAGTAGATCAAGCTGCAAAAATAGAGATGTCACCAATAAATTAAATTAGCAACATAAGGGAGAGTTGTTCGTAGCTCAGTAGGCCCATACTGCCTCAAGCCATCAAGGCAAAAATGCCACCTATAAGTAGGCACAAAACTGAAAATCACATTTAACTATAAATTTCATTTCTCAAGTTATCCACAACTGTAAGACATGTGCTAAAATCAAGCAAGCCAAACAGATAAAGCCTCTTAATATGGGGGACAATATTCAATAAGTATAAAGAAGCCCAGCAAATGAACTACATCACACTGCCTCAAACCCCCCAAGGCAAGTGCTACGTGATCACAATTGTAGAAGCCACCACTAGATCATTAGAAACCTACACTGTACCTCACACTACTACTCAAAACACCGTCTGAAGCCCAAAAAAGCAAGTCCTATAAAGACACAGCACCCCTGAGAGAATCGTCAGACAACAGGATCCCATTTCAAGAACAGCCTTAGAAACACCTCAGCCAAAAACCAGGATATTGAATAAATAGATCATATCCCTTATCACACACCAGCTGCCAGGAAAGTTGAACTGTACAACAGACTACTTCAAATTACCCTAAAGGCACTTGGCAGGGAAACATCCACAAATTGAGAAATGAACTTAACAAAAGCCACCTAAATAGCAAACACCTGAGAGTCCATCACTCAAGCAAGTCCTGCCCAGTCTGAAGCCTTGCACACAGTGGATGGGGATAAAGTTCCTGTAGGACACATAAAAGGTATTTTAAGACTGTTTAGATTAGGCCCACCTCAAGCAAAGGCAAACCAATCCATACAATTGTTTTTTGCTCAAAAAACCCAGTTACACTTAGTAGGTAATGCAGAAAGATAAAGAAACCCATTGAGTACCACAGAAAAACCTAATCTTAAGTGAGAACTGTGTGTAAAGTTTCACTGTGGATAAAAATATATAGCAGAGTTGAAAGAAGGTATTAATTAAGGTAGGATGCAGATGGTAATAGAATAAGGAGTAGATCATGTCTGAAGTTGCAATGCAAGATGCAAGCAGAAGTATACATTCTATCAGCATCTGCTGAAACCAGGTGGAGCAGGGCTCCTTATCTCTTCCATGACCCATCCCTCAGAACTCCTCCCCACAAGGAGTTATACCTTATGGGAGATGCCCCATCCAAGGAGAAAAGCCAAGTATTTCCTACCTAAATAAAATCTGAAATTTGAAACATCAGAGCAACCTTTCCCACTAAATTCCCAGAAGAAGACCAGGCCTATCTTCATCACCACTAGATGCTAAAAAAGTAACTACACCCTTCTCCAAAATCATTGCTTCAACAAAACCACATCTGTCACTCCAAGAAAACTACAGGTACCATTATTCAGACTGTAACCAACACCCTGAGCAACAGGGTTACAGGCTGCATTCTGACCTTGCCAGTGTTTTGGTCTTTATATTACTAGACTTTCATTTTCATTTTCCCAGTGAAAAACTGCTATTCTAAATCCCATATCTTTGCCTGAGAGCTCCTTAACTTCCAAGTCATATTAATTTAGAGGGAGGGAGTTTACATTTTCCGTTTCAAGAGAAGCTCCAGAGCTCCTTAGCAGACACCTGTCTTTTAAACCAAGACAGTTCCCTGCTGCAGCTCCATCCCCATGGCAGGATCCGCGCTGGATGATCCCCAGGGACCCCCGGTGGGCAGAGCCCCCCTGAGCCCTGGTGCTGCTGATCCGTGTTGGGAAGACACCTGGCTGGGGGCTGCACATCCTCCCCGTGGCCTGGATTTTCTTTGCATTTCTCTTTGTCCTTCCCAAACACCCAAAAACAGGGTAAAAATAGAGATGTTAAATAACGACCTGCTTGGGGACACGGGGGGATCTTCCAGGGGATGCCGGGGACGCTCGGATCCAGGGATTTGAGGGGTCCTGGGAGGGACGTGTGGGTTGTTCAGGGCGTTGGGCACCCCAGTTCCAGCGGCTCTGGCTGCGCTGGGAGACCGCTGGGAGAGGAGGAGGAGCGCGAAGAGACGGAAGAGAAGCAGCGGGTGGAAGAGGAGGGACACAGGAAAAGCGGCAGGAAGAGGAGGAGCGGTTTTGGAACCACGCGCTTCTCCCGCTCGCCCGCACAGACCACAGCGTCCCCCGGGAGTGACAAAATCGCCGCCCCAAGAACCCGCAGGTGAGCGAGGAGTGGGAGCTCGCCCCAAATCCGTCATGTGGGGCTCCGGGAGGGTTTTTTTTTGCGGTTCAGGGGATGTTTTGATTTGCAGGAGCCCAAAACCGAGCCCCGGAGCGGGGAGAGCTCAGAGGGGCGATCCCGGAGCCAGGGGACCCCCGGCAGCCTGGAGGGGTGCGGTAGGTTGGTGCTGAGCGGGCTCCAGGCCCCGAGGCTGAAAGGGGCGCTGACTGCTCCAGCTGCCCTTGGGCAGCGCCACCATCAAACCCAACGCGCTCAGCCCTTGTTTTCCTCCCCAAACCAGGATTTCCCAAACCTTGGCTGCATTGAGGAGGAGGAGGCTGTGAGGATGAGATCGATGGTGCGGGAACCCCAGGCAGGTGAGGAGGAAGTCAGTGCCCCTTTCACCCTGTGTCCTGCTCCATCTCCCAGCCCAGCATGGCCCCGGCTGCAGCACAGCCCTGGGGGGATCTCCTTGCCCTTGCCTCTGGCACGGAGGCAAATCCCATCCTGTCCTTGTCCTTCCTCCCCCAGACAAGGAGCTGAGCACGGACAGCAGGGAGGACAAATCCCCGCGGCACAGCCTCGGGCAAGAGGCCATTTGCAGCGGCTCCACGGCGCAGGAATGCAACGGGGAGGAAAAGCCCCGCAGATCCCGCAGCAGGAGGGGCTGCAAATGCACAGCCCGGGGATCCCAGCAGGAAAGAGCCAGCCCGGGCCGGGGAGGCGGCCGGAGCTCGGAGCTGGGGCTGCGTGAGCAGCTTCACCGTGGGGAGAAGCCCCACAAGTGCTCGGAATGTGGGAAGGGCTTCAGGAGGAGATGGGACATGATCAGACACCAGAGAATCCACACGGGGGAACGGCCCTACGAGTGTGGGGAGTGTGGGAAGAGATTCAGAGTGAGCTCACACCTGACTGAGCACCAGAGGATCCACACGGGGGAGAGGCCTCATGAGTGTGATAAATGCAGGAAGAGGTTTCACACCAGTTCCAATCTTCTCAAGCACTCTCGCATACACAGGGATGAGAGGCCCTTCTGCTGCCCTGACTGCAAGAAGAGTTTCAAGTGCAACTCACATCTCATGATCCACCGGCTCGTCCACACGGGGGAGAGACCCTATGAGTGTGATAAATGCAGGAAGAGGTTTCAGGGAAGCAGCAATCTTGTCCTGCACTATCGTACTCACTGGGATGAGAGACCTTATGAGTGTCATGACTGCGGGAAGGGCTTCAAGCACAACTCCACCCTCACTGTCCACCGGCGCATCCACACTGGGGAGAGACCCTGCAAGTGCCCTGAGTGTGGGAAGAGCTTCGTGCATTGCTGCAGCTCCATCCCCATGGCAGGATCCGTGCTGGATTATCCCCAGTGACCCCCGGTGGGCAGAGCTCCCCTGAGCCCTGGTGCTGCTGATCCGTGTTGGAAAGACACCTGGCTGGGGGCTCCACATCCTCTTGGCTCCCCATTCCCTGAATTTTCTTTGCATTTCTCCCTGTCATTCCAAAACACCCCGAACTGGGGTAAAAGAACGTGCTTGGGGACATGGGGGGATCTTCCAGGGGATGTGGGGAACGCTGCGTTCCAGGGATTTAAAGAGTCCTTGGGGGTTGCTCAGGGCATTGGGCACCCCAGGCCCAGCAGCTCCAGCTGCACTGGGAGACCCTGGCTGAGGTTCTTGCACAACTGATCAACGACCCACTGCCCTGACACTGTCCCCATGTCCCCCTGTCCCAGCTCCTGCTGTCCCCTGTCCAGGATCCCCCTCTCCACCCTTCAGTCCCCTTGCCCCTGGCTCATTCCTATCTCACCCCACTGTCACTCCTGTCCTGCTCCAATCTCACCCCACTGTCACTCCTGTCCTGCTCCAATCTCAGTCTAAATCCCATTCCTGGTTTCATTCCCTGTCCATGTCTCGTATTCTCTGCCTGGCTGCCGTTCACATATTCCCAGTCCAATATTCCATGTGCTTTTTCCCTTTTTGTATTCCCAGTCCTACTCCCATTCCCATATTTCCATTTCTATATTTCCAGTCCCCTTCCCATATTCCCATTGCCAATCCTGTTCCTGTATTCCCATTTCCATTCCTTGTCATATGTTGTTAATCCCCATCCCATATCATCTCCCCAGTTATTATTTCTGTATTCCCAGTTCCTGTTTTTGCTCCCGTTTCCATGTCCCTGTCCCCATTCCCAGTTCCATTCCCAGTGCCTGTCCCCATTCCCAGTGCCTGTCCCCATTCCCAGTTCCATTCCCAGTGCCTGTCCCCATTCCCAGTTGTTGGAATGTGTAACACAGAAGTCTCTTTGAGTCCCTCTGAGAGAGAACAGAATGGAAGAATTAAATTCAAAACATTTTCAGAAATGAACTATATTAAGCCACACCAACATGACATAGATCTCTAAGGTTTAAAGAAGTAGAAATATTAAGTTACATAGATATTATGTAGAAATGTAAATCATAGTGTGAAATAGGTAGAAATATGTTTTAAATGTCCTAAGAAGTAACAGCAGTAGAATCTCATGTAAAAAAAACAAAGCTGCATTGAAAGCTTAAAAGCACAGTTCTTGACAGAATAAAAGTAGAATAATTTTTTTTTTATATTCTTCCCATTAAACAGATAGGCCACGTGCACAACTTAGACGTAAATGTTCATATTAGAAAACCAAAAATCTAATAGGTTTAGGAGAAATAGTTCAGGTTTCTGGTTTTGGCTCACTGGGTAGTTTGTCAATAAAATTCCGTGTATTGGAGCCAGAGCTCCCTCTTGCTCCTCTCTCGTTGCTCTCTCTTCCTCCACAACCATCATCATCACCACTACCAGCACATGAGAGAAGAAGAAGAGGAAGATGAAGAGAAGAACAGAAGAAGAAAGGCCAGGGAGCATCTGCCTCTGGAGACTCTGCACCAGCCGCAGCTTCAGCCTCTTGCAGCAGAGAGCTGCTGCTGCTTCCATCGGGACTTTATGGCAGAGAGATTGAACAGGGACTGGAGAGCCTTGGGCTCTTTGCCTTTGGAGCCTGACGTGCCTTCACAAGAAACAACTTTACAGCAGCCAGCAGCTGCTCTGCTCTGGGAAGATCTAAAGCCACAACCAATCCCCACAGCCGGTGCCAGTCCCGGTGCCGTTCCTGAGGGCGCCTCTGCCACGGGGGCCTGAGGGCTCCACAGCTCGGGCTGCCTGTGCCACACGAACCCTTCAGCCCTGCTGCTGCCCTTGGCCAGCTGCAGAGAGCACAAGGCTTTGGGCATTGCTCACAGCCCCCAGCTGGCCACAGCAGCCCATCCTGCCAGCAGCCCTGGGCTCAGAGCCCTCCCTCCTGCTGGGGCCGGGCAGGGGCCATGGGCCTGCACCAGGCTCCTGTTCTTGGCACTGGGAGTGACTGGGAATTACTGCAAGCATGCTGAGGGACACTGGGATCATACTGGATCATACTGGCAGCAACTGGGACTGCACTGAGCATGACTGGGAGTGGCTGTGAGCAACTGGGATCAGGCTGGAACAAACTCAGGGCAATTGGCAGTGACTGGGAACATGCTGGCAGCAACTGGGATATACTGGGGAAGACTGACACTATAGTGGGGGTAAATGGGAGCAACTGTAACCACATTGGATAATAATGGGAGCAGCTATGCCTGTGCCAGGGCCATACTGGGATGCTACTGGAACTGCCTGGCATCATACTGGAATCAGACTGGGAGTGACTGGAAAATTGCTGGCTGTGACTGGAGCCATGCTGTAGGTGACTGGGAGCAACTGGACCCACACTGGGAGTGACAGGGAGTCACTCTGGGCATGACTGGAATAACACTGGGAGTATCTGGGAATCACTGGGATCATACTGGAGTGACTGGGATTGTAGCAGAAGTGTCTGAGATCCTCCTGGAAGTGACTGGGACCATACTGGGAGTGACTGGAGCCATACTGGGATCATTCTGGGAGCCACTGGGATTACAATGGTGTGAATGGAACCTGACTGGGGATTACTGGGAGCTCCTGAGCTCATGTTGGGAGGCAAACATGGACACATTGGGAGCAGCTGGGATCAACTGGAAGGTACTGGAAATAGGGTGAGGGAACTGAGATCACAAGTGGGATCATACTGGGAGTAAGTAGAACTATACTTTGGGCAACTGACAGAAATGGGTCATACTGGAGGCAACTGGGAGTAACTGGGAAAGACTGGGATCATTCGGAGGTAACTAGAAGCATGCTGAGCAACTGGGATATACTGGGAGTGTCTGTAACCATACTGAGGGGACTGGGACCCCACTGAGAACAACTGGGATCATGCTGGGGAAGACTGGGAGTGAGTGGGACCATGCTGAGGGGGACTGGCAGCATTCTAGGGACAACTGGGATCATACTGGAAGGAACTGGGAACAACTGGAACTATTCTGGGAGACTCAGATCATACTGGGATTACACTGAGAGTTACTGAAATCATACTGGGATCACACTGAGAGTTACTGAAATCATACTGGGATGGACAGTGGGCAGCTGGAATCATGCTGAAAGGAACTGGGAGGAAATGTGAGTGACTGGGATCCAGTGGGAGAGACAGGGAGTCACAGGGATCATACTGGAGGCTGCTGGGGTCATGTTGGCCTTGACAGGGAGCAGCTGGGATCCCACTGGGGGCCACTGGCATCATACTGGTAGTGACTGCGACTGTACTAGTGGCAACTGGGAGAACTGGGAACACACTGGACAAAAGCTGGAGGAACTGGCAGCAACTGGGACCCTGCTGGGGCCAAAGTGTGTCACAATAGGGAGTGACTGGGTTCATACTGGGAGCAACAGGGATCCCGCAGACACCAAGGGGAAGTGACCAGGATCATACTGGGAGTGACCGGGCTCATACTGGGAGCAGCCATTCCCGGCACCGGGACCCCCAAACCCCTTTGTGGCCATTGCGCCCCTCCAGCCCCAGGACCCCCGCCGGGGTCCTGGCAATCCCAGGGGTCCCTCACCCCCTCTCAGGGTCCTGCTTTGGGGTTCTGGGGCTCTCCTCTCTCTGGGGTCCCGCTCAGGGAAGCCGCGGCTCTCCCGGGGCTCCCCCAAACCGGTGTCCCCCCGCCGATGCCGCCGGCCCCGCGCGGTCCCCACGGGCCCCGGCAGAGCTCGCAGGGCCTGGCCCGAGAAGCCCAACCCCCACCACGGGGGGACCCGCATCCCCCCACCCCTTGCACTATGAGCACTCTGGGACCAGCACCGGCACCAGAACCAGCACTGGGACCAGAACCACTCCGAGACTGTGACTGAGACCAAGACTGAAAACAGAACCATCACTGAGACTGGTACCCATATAGGACTGAGACTGAGACCAAGACCAGCACTGCTCTGGGATTGAGATCAACACCAGGATCAGATTCAGGAGCGCTCCAGGACTGCTCCAAGACTGGGACTGACGCCGGGAACACTCTGGGACCTCCGCGTTCACTCCGGGGAGTTTTGGCTGTGCTCCCGAACGGGACTGGGAGGGACCCCTGGGTGGGGCGGGGCCCCATCGGTTCACATCGTCCTGGTGCAGCCAGAACAGTCCATATGGTCCCACTTTGTACAATCTCGGTCCATATGATCCCAGTTTGTACAATCCTGGTCCATATGGTCCCAGTTTGTACAATCCCAGTCCATATGGTCCCAGTTTGTACAATCCCGGTCCATGTGTTTCCAGTTTGTACAATCCCAGTCCGTGTGTTCCCAGTTTGTACAATCCCAGTCTGGAAGGCCCTGATCCATCTGGTCCCAGTCTGTGCAGCCCCAGTCAGGAGGATCCCAGTCCATGTGATCCCAGACCCCACCATCCCAGTCTGGATGGTCCTGCATGGATCACACTGCCAGGGTCTGGAATTCCAGTTCCTAGCCAGGAAATGTTGTTCCTGCCTGTATTGGTTTTGGTTCTCCAATTTGAGATTTCCCAACCAAGGCACCTATTTATATCACGGCTTTAACACCTCGATCTTGTTCCCAATCCCTATCTCGTTCCTGTTCCCCTTCCCAAACTTTTTTCCATTCCCAGTCCTGTTCCCAGTCCCTAACTCGTTCCTGTTCCTGATCCCATTCTCAATCTTCTTACTGTTCCCCTTTCCATTCCCAATCCTGTTCCTGATCCCGATCCCGTTCCTATTCCCATTCCAATCCTGATCCCTATCTTGTTCCCATTCCCAATCTTCATCCCATTCCTGTTCCCATTCTCAATCCCAATCCCATTCCCATTCCCAATTCTATTCCCGTTCCTATTCCCGATCTCATTCCCATTTCTGACCCCAACCCATTTGCAACCACGATCCCTTTCCCAATCCTGATTCCGTTCCCATTCCCAAACTCGATTGCATTCCCAATCGCTATTTCATTCCCATTCCCAATCCCGTTCCCGAACCTGATCCCGTTCCCATTCCCAATCCTGATCCTCTTCCCATTCCTGTTCCCGTTCTGGGTCTCACCGCTGTTTCCAGGGAATCGTTTTGATCTCAACCTTCACCCCAAACTGAGGGGGTCAAAACCCCCCAATCCCCAAAGTTGGGGTTTGAAGTATTTGGGGTGTCCAACACCTCTGATCCTAAAATTTGGGATTCAGCCCCCCTGATCGCCAAATTCTGAGGTGAAAAACCCCCCAAACCCAAACCCTGAGGTGTCAAACCCCACCCAGATCACAAATTTTAGGATCACCTCAGCCCCCAATTGCTAACTCTGGGGTTTGAAATCCTCCAAATCCCCAAAATTTGGTGTCAAACCTCCCCAAACCCCAAATCCTGAGGTGTAAAACACCCTAGGCCCCAAGTTTTAGGATCAAACTCCCCCAGATCCCAAACTTTGGGGTGTCCAATTCCCCAATTCCTAACCTCTGGGGTTTGAAATATCTGGGGTGTCCAACCCCTCTGATCCCAAAATTTGGGTTAAATGCCCCTGATCCCCAAATTCTGGGGTCAAATCCTCTGATCCCACACCCTGGGCTGTCAACCCCCCCCCCCCCAACTTTAGGATCAGACCTCTCCCTTCCCCAAACTTTGGGGTCAAACCCACCAGACCCGAAACTCCCCCCCCAAACCACTCCAGCCCTGAGGGCACAGCTGGGTTCATTTAGGGTTGATTTAAGGTTGATTTGGGATTCATTTGTGGTGGGGGCAGCTCCTGGTGCAATGTCTGCAGAGACCCTGGGTACGATGCTGGGAAAAACCCCAAAAAACTCCCAAAAAACCCCAAAACCCCAAAAACCCCCAAAACACCTGGGGAAACGTGAAAAGGGGATTTGGGGTGGGAAAAGGAGGTTTTGGGATGGAAAAGGAGATTTAGAGGGAGGAGAGGGGGATCTGGGGTGGGCATTGAGGATTTTGGGTGGGAAAAGGGATTTGGTGTAGACAGGAAAGGACCTTGGGTGGGAGAAGGGGATTTCGGGTGGGAAAAGGAGATTTTGAGGTGGGAAAAGGGATTTGGAATGCACAAAAGATTTGGGCTGTGCAAAGGCAGATTTGGGGTCTTAAAAGGACTTTTGGGGTATACAAAGAAGAATTTTGGGGCTAAAAAATGGGGATTTGGGATAAAAAAAGAATTTGGGGAAAAAAAAGGAAGATCTAGAATGAAATAACAGGAAGATTTGGGGTAAAAAAGGGAGGATTTGGGGAAAAAAATAGAGGATTTGGGCTGAGCTGAACTTACCCAGGGTAGTGGGGGCAGGTGGAAGTTTTGGACAGGGTTAGGACCATTTTGGGGGCGGTTCTGGGGGATTTTGGAGTACTTGTATGGGATTTGAGGTCAGTTCAATGGGATTTGTGGACAGTTTTCTGGGATTTTTTGTGTTTTGGGCTGGTTTTGAGCAATTCTGGGATTTTGGGGGCAGCATTCAGAGATTTTGGGAGGGGGGGTTGGAGAGATTTTAGGGTGTTTCTATAGCATTTAGCAGTGGTTTGGAGGGATTTTAGAGATGGTTTAGAGGGATTTTAGGGGCTTTCTATGGGATTTTGTGGTGTTTCTATAGGATTTTGGGGCAGCCTGAAGGGATTTGGGGCATTTCTGGGCAGCTTTGTGATATTGAGTGGTGGTTTTGAGGCATTTCTCTGGGATTTTGGGGTGTTTTGGGGCAGTTTTGGGGTATTCAGGGGTGGTTTTGTGGTGTTTCTCTGGGATTTTTGGGCGTTGCTCTGGGATTTGGGGTGTTTTGGGACAGTTTCCAGGTATTTCATGCAAGGTTTTTTCAGGTTTGGGGTCACTTTTTGGTGCAGGAGATCATTGTGGCGTTGCTCTGGTGATCTTGGAGCTCTGCAGGGCCCTGCGGGCGGCGCCGCCTTCACCTCGGTGTTGAACTGCACCAAGGGGATGTTGTGGCACCCGGGCACAGGCACAGCTCCTTGAACCCGGGAACCTGGCACGGGAAAACGGGGTCAGGGACAGCCCAAGAAACCGGGAATGAGACCCTAAAACACCTGGGAATGAGACCCCAAAACACCTGGGAATGGTCCCCCAAAACACTTGGAAATGGTACCTCAAAAATTCAGGCATGGTACTGTTAAAAATGTGATTTGTACTAATTAAATTGTAACTATATTAGCAAAATTGTTGCTTTATAATCAATAGAAAAATTGTATTGTTATAAAGCAGAAAGCATAAAGGAAATGTTTAAGCAAAGCAGATGGAATCATCCTCCAGTTGTTTGGTAGGAATGAGGATAGTAAGGATATAGGTCTAAGAACAGCAACTTGAAATAAAACTTTTGACCTTAAATTGAGCCAAATTGGGACCATTCCAGGAACTGGACACTGGACTAAGGCCTGTTGTGGAACATATATTTAATTATATAACCCTGAGCTCAGTGTGCCTGCGCTCCCTGCGAGGTCACACAGAGAACACTGAGGAAGACCCAGAGCCTTCATCGGAAACAAGACCTCAAAAGGAGGAGAGACCCCAACCACTGGTGACACATGGCAACACAACACAGGAACGTGGATTTTGGGAAAAGAAGCGAGGAGGAGCTTTCCAGAAGCTGCTGTATTAATATGTATTAGTAACAGTATGTAAGTGAGATTTTTAGCTCAATTGGTTTGGTACGGTGTGAGAGGAAGGGCCCTGCCCGTACCCCCGGTAAGTTTTGCTTCTGCTTTATTCGAACAAAACCTCAATTATACTAAATTACTCACTGCCAGATTTTGTATTTACTTAAATCTATGTAACTAATATATTTTGATGGTATTCATTTATATACAATTGCAGTTATTAATAAATTGCTGCTAAACTTAACCTTGTTGTTATGATTAATTGGACAAAATTGAACATATTTATTTATAGCATTTTCTGAGTCTCTGTTTTTGGGCAGTCATGGCCTCCAATTCTCATCTTCAAGGAGTCCATGAGAAGCCTGTTTTGGGGATGGACCTCAGTGGGACCCATTAATGCTTTGAGACACTTTGGGTTTTTCTTCTGACTGGGTCTCCTGGAATGGTTCGTGCAATCTCTTCTTAGGCCCTGAGGTTCAAGGGCTCAGCACCAAATGCACCACGGGGCTCACTGGGATCAAGTAAATCCTGACAAACCATGGCTCTGCCTTTCTTTCCCTCTGGTTCAGTGCACTTGATTAGGAAAGCTTTTCTATAGAGTTTTGGAGAAATATTTCAAAGAGCTTCTTAGAAATAAATGCTCCTATTTTAAAGAGTGTCTTTTCTTACTGTTTCTCTTCAGAGCAGAGTTGATTGCAGCGTTCTGTGATTGGTATTGATCCAGGGTCTCTCTTCAGGAGATCCGGCCTGCTCAGAGAAGCTCTACCTTGAGGTCTGATCCAGTGTGGACAGCCTTGCTCCACATTGCCCAACCCCATCCTGTCTGTCCTCAGTCACCTGGGATCCGCTTTGCTTGGAGATCTGGCAGCATTCAGGGAAACAGGGGTTTTCTTCCCTTTCTCTTTTTGAAGCAATCTAAAACTCCTGAGTTTCCCCACTACAAACAGACACCCTTCTCAAGGTTGTGTCAAGATGCTATCATGGAGATTAGTATTCCCAAGGCAGAGCCATGCAATATCTGTTTTAGTCCTTTGGACTCTTTGGTTCCACAAAGCCTTGTTGTGTCACCATGGACTCTTGGTTCAGTGATGTTCTGTGGTGTCACAATGGATGTTTGGTTCCATGGGGCCTCACAGTGTCATAGGGGTTTCCTTTTTCCTGTGGCAATGAGCAGCAAACCCCACTGGCAGAGCCAAATGCCTGGGAAGAATGAAGAATGGGGACATATGGAATGATGTTTTTTGTCTTCCCAGGGCACAGTGATGTGGGGTGGGGCCCTGCTGTCCTGGACATGGCTGAACACCAGCCTGCCCATGGAAGGGGGAAGAGACAACAACCTCTGCCCATGGAACTACAACATCAGAGAGATCAGGGTGAAGGCTGGGCTTCAAAGATTGTTACCAGCACAGGAAACATCAATGTGAGAGGAAAGATGTGTGCTAATGTCTTTACAAATCATTTGATGGGTGAAGGGATGAGTGTTTAGATCTGTGAAACGGGTCGTAATATTTCTACTGACTTTGGGCAGCAGGTTTGTTACTTGGCCCAGACAGCTTGGCTCCTGAAACAGACAAGGGTCTGCATAAGTGTGAAAATCTGAACTGTGGGGGAGATGCCAGGTTCAAGAGGGAATGTGGGGCAGGCGGGTCAGGAAGGCTGTACCTTCCTAGTACCTCGGACAATGGGGAAAGGAAGAGGGCAACGTGCAGCCAGGAGTTTAGGATAAAAGGAGGCTGCACTCTCTGAAACCTTGAGAAGAAAACCCAGTGAGTGTATCCACTGGGGGTAGCACTTTTCAAGGAGAGGTGGGAGGGGGGGTGCTGGAGTATCATGCTGTGTCTACAAAGCATCAGAACTACTTGGGAGAGGGACTGCAGTACCATGCTTTGTCCACAAAAGGTGAGGCACTGCTCAGGGGGAAGCCTGCAATACAGAGTTTTGTCCAGAAGGGGGCAGCAGTGTTTGGGTGGCAGGGCTGCAATACCATGCTGTGTGCACAAGAGCACAGCAGTGCTCAAGGAGGGGGCCTACAGTACCATGATATGTCCACAGAGTGGCAGCGCTGCTTGGGGGGAAGGTTGCAGTACCAGTCTGTGTCCAAATTTGGGCACCACTACTTGGAGGAGGGGGGTGCTGAAGTACCGGGTTTTGTCCACACAGGGGCAGCACTGAACTGGGGGGAGGCTGCAGTAATAGACTTTGTTTACAAGCAGGTAGCACTGCTCAGAGTAGGGGGAGGCTGCAGTACTGGTACATGTCCACATGAGGGCATCACTGCTCAGAAGGTGGGGGCTGCAGTACCATGCTGTATTCACAATGGGGAAGCACTGCTCAGGGAAGGGGGGACTGCAGTTCCATGTTGTGTCCACAAGGGGGCAGCACTCTTCAGAAGCAGGGGGCTGCAGTACCACGCAGTGTCCACAAGGGGGATGAACTGCTCGGGGGGGAGGCTGCTGTTACAGTCTGTGTCCAAAATTGGGCACCACTGCTTCGGAAGGAGGGTCCTGCATTGCTAGGTTTTGTCCACAAGGGGACAGCACTGAACAGGGGGGAGGGTACAGTACTGGGCTATGTCCACAATGGGACAGCACTGCTCAGAGGAGGGAGAGCTGCAGTACCCAACTGTGTCCATAAGAGGGCATCACTCCTGAGGAGGGGGTGGCTGCAGTGCCATGCTGTGTCCACAAGGGGGAAGCACTGTGGGGAGGGCATGCTGTACCAGTCTTTCTCTACAAGGTGGCAGCACTGATCAGGTGGGGGTTTCAGTACTGAGCTGTGTCCACAAGGGTGCAGCACTGCTCGGGGAAGGGGGAGGTTGAAGTACCATGCTGGTCCTGCAGCTGGCTGAAGAAGAATTCCCCCTCCCTCCCTCCCTCTGTTTTCCCCCTGTGCCAGCAAAGGGGAGAACCTCTGCTGCCCAAGGGACCCTGGCTTTGGGCTCACCTGCCATCCAGGTGTAGAGGTGTCCTGGAGGATGATGTCACAGCCAAAGTCGATGATCTTCGCCTCGCCGGTGCCCAGGTCGATGATGATGTTCTCGGCCTTGATGTCGTGGTGCAGGACGCAGTGGCTGGTGCGGTGCCGCGTGGCCTGCAGCACCTGGTGGAACAGTCCCCACGCCACGGGCTCTGGCAGGGACCCGCCCACCTCCAGCAAATGCCACAGATCCTGGCAGCGCTCCGGATTCTCCATGACCAGCGTGAAGCTGTCGGGCAGCTTGAACCATTCCAGGAGCCACACGGTGCTGCACAAGCCAGGGCACAACACCATCCAGTTGAGTACCAGCTTCAGGGGCACAAGGGCGAGGTCATGCTGCGGGGGGACCGCTATGCCGTCAGCAGGGCTGATGCTGCACCGTGCCTTCAGCACCCCCTGCCAGCCCCACCAAAGCTCTCCACTGCCTGGGACGCTGTGCGGCCCCTGCTCTCTCCACGCTCCCTCCACACTTGCTCCCCTCGCAGCGTCCCAGCTGCCACCCCCCTTGCCAGGCCTGGCCTTCGCCCCGCCTAGCACGCCCCACTGGCTGCTCGTGCTGGTCCTGCTCACTCACCAGCCGTGCCCACTCCCAGATACGATCCCAGTCCACTCGCTTAATGGCCACCTGCAAGCCAAGGCGAGCGGTGGGCTCACCTCGCTGCCCACCGTCCCACTCCCCACTCTGAGCCAGCCCCGTCTCTTACTGGGGTGCCGTCGGCGAGCCGGGTCCCGGCGTAAACGCTGCCGCAGCCGCTGCTCCCCAGGAACGGGCCCTCCCTGTAGAGCTGCTCCAGGGGAGGCTTCTCCGCCCGTGCGGACTGCACGGAGCTCTCGCCATTCTGCCATTCTTGTGGCTTTCTTCTTTGGGTGTGACAAAGCATTTCATAGGGAAGAATCGCCTCTTCTGAGTTTTGCCAGTATGGACAGGAGCAGAGCATTGAAATGTCAAGTAGAAAAGAGAAATTGTGTCACTATTGTCATCTCTTTTCATTCTCTGTTGAAACAGTAGCAGGTTGTCAAAAGACATGGTCTGCAATGTGGAACTTGGTGCCAAGTTTCTTTTTCTGCCAGAGGATGAGGAGGGGAGGTATCCCAGAATCACGGAGTCATGGCATGCTTTCGCTTGGAAGGGACCTGGAAGATCACATCAGCTGCAACCCCCGTGCTGTGCCTGGGGACCAACTTGTCCTGAGCTCCATCCAGTCTGGCCTCATACACTGTCAGGGGTGGGGCATGCATAGTTCTGTTCCAGGAAAGTCTGTTTTTTTCTGAATCTCTCATCTAAATCTACTCTCTTTCACTTTGGATCCATTCTCCCTTGTGCTCTCTCTGCCTGCCTTTATACAAAGTCCCTGTCCAGCTTTCTTGTAGGTTGCCATCAGGTACTGGAAGGCCGCAGTTGGGCCAAGCCTAAGCCTTAGTCTCTTTTGCAGGCTGAAGAAGCCCAGCTGTGCCAGGCTTTCCTTGCAGGAGAGCTGCTCCAGCCCTTGCAGCCCCTCGGTGTCCCTGCTGGGCTCCTGCTCCAGCACATCCCTGTCCTTCCCGGCCGTGCAGGGTTGTTGATGAAGAGTCAGATGAAGCTTCAGAGTGTGCACAGAACATGCCACACTCCATGAACTCCTTGCCTTCATCTGAGTTGTTGATAGGGAATGAGAAGTTATAGATCAGGTAAAAGGGACAAAGTGAGTGAGGTGAACACACAACTTTACAATCAACCCATCTGAAGTGTGGCCACTAGACAGTGGCCCAGCTCCCACCTTACCTCTGTGTGAGGCTGAGCCCTGCTGGCCCTTCCCCTTGTCCTCCTCCCTGGCAGTGACCCTGGGGGCAGCACTGCTCAGCTGCCCCTGCCAGGGCTCCTGGGCCAAGGCCCCCTGAGCTGGCCAGGAGCCCAGACCTCCACTCCCAATGACGGGGCTCTGCACAAGTGTCCATGACAAACAGGTCAGCGAGTTTCCCTGGGAACAGAGGCACCCAGGCTGGGTGGGACTGTTGATCTGCTGGGGGGTAGAAAGTGTCTGCTGAGACACCTGGACAGGCTGGATCATGGGTTGAGGCCACCTGTATGAGGTTCAACAAGGTGAAGTGCCCCATGCTGCACTTCGGCCACAACAGCCATGGGAGGCTCCAGGCTGGGGGCAGAGTGGCTGGAAAGCCAGCCAGCTGAAAAGGTCCTGAGGTGCTGGTTGGCAGTGGCTGAACATGAGCCAGCGAGTGCCCAGGTGGCCAAGAAGGCCAAGAGCATCCTGTCCTGGGATATGCTTTAGTGGTGGCCTTGGCAGTCTTAGCAGCCTCAGGTTATTAGGGAGATTCTCTGGTCTTAGAGGGGTTTTCCAATGGAAACAGTTCTGCAGCTCTAAACCTCCATTCCTTGTTTTGTAGGATGCAGTCCCAAATAGATCCACATTGATGTTTTTAAGGAATTTAGCATCTCCCTTTCCTTGAAAGTAAAGGGAACCAGGCTTTAAATGCTCTTGAAACACTTTCATTCCTTGATCTTCAGCTGTGCATTTGAATTGAGGTGCTTTTGTGCAGAAAGGTTGGACCATGAGACAAATGCAGGCAATTTAGCTGCAATGGCACTTGTTTTATCTGCTTTTCTGCTTCCTTTCCCCATGGGTAGCAAATTTGGAGCCACGGGCTTGAATCCATCCCAGCTGACTCCGAAAGAGCAGTTCTGCTGCTGACCAGTCCTCAAATTTGTCATCCTGTAATCCCTATGGCAAAACTCACGGCCGAATGGGGGCTCTTGCTTTCCTTTTCATGGTGCCTCTCCTTTCCACCTGAAAGAGATGAAAAGAATGCTGCAGATAAAAATCATTCTGCTGCCACGTGTCAGGAGCCTTCCTTCTCATCCTCAGCATTGCAAAGCACCAATTCCTCTGTCCCAACGACCCTCAGTTTGCTGTAATTGCTACATTTCACTTGCAACTTCTGAGGCAGGACGCCCCAGATGGTTGCAGTATCCTCAAGAGGGGAAGCAGGAAGGCATGCACTGCTGCCTTCAGTCTTGAGGCCAGCGAGAAGACCCAAAGGAACGGCATGGAAGTTGTGCCAGGGGAGCCTTAGGTGGAATATGAGCAAGGGGTTCTTTAGCCACAGGGTGCTTGGGCACTGGAACAGGCTCCTCAGGGAAGGGGTGACAGCAGCAAGGCTGCCAGAGCTCAAGAATTGTTTGGACATTGCTCTTGGGCACAGGGTGTGATTCTTGAGGCTGTCCTGTGCAGGAATTTTGTGGATCTATTTCAACCATGCAAATTTGGTGATACTGTGATTGTGTTGCTGAGAAGAACCACACAAGATGGTATTGCACACCTGCCTCTGACCAAGATGCAGAACCAGCCCTACAAGCACTGAAGAACATCAAGAAATGTGTACCAATATCTCTAGAGAAAAGAGATCCCATGGAGGTGGCAGAGGAAAAATCTCTAAAGATATCAAAGGATTATGTATCTGTAAGTGAGGGAAGTATGTAAGTACATAATAATGGCTGTAACCAGACTGGTTTTTGTAGGTGAAAGCCAGTATTGGAGGACAAGCCTTTGCAACTGCTTGCATGTCCTGAACAGCAGGGATCATGGAGGAGAAGTTCCATCTTTGTGGTTTTAAAGCTTTGGGGGAAGTGTGAGCAGAGCCAGAGCCCAAGAGGATTTGTTGACCCCAAAGCCCTGAACTCCTCAGTAAGGAGCAGATGGTTTTGGTGTCAGCGCAACATAGTTTTAGGACTTCAGTGGGTACCAAGCACTTTGAATGGGATCATCAGTGGATAAGAATCCGCAATTGCCCCATGACACCTCTCTGCGTCACCTAGGGAATGGTCTGCATTTCAACTGGAGCCATCAGTATTCCTAGAGAAGTTGGAGCCCACTGTCATGTGTATCCTGCTCTGGGGAAAGTGAGCACAGACCATGGGTGTCATGGCTGGTGGGACAGGCAGCTGGAGCCTCCTGTCTTTCTGTTGGTGGTTTGAGGGCAAACAGGGATTTCCTTACCTTGGGGAGTGGCAGAGTGCTGCGGGGATGCCTGGCGGCTGACGAGGAGATGAGGATGTGGATGCAGAGGCCAGAGCTGGCGCTGAGGCCAGAAGGTGTGTGGTCAGGGGCACTGAGGAGCAGATGCTGCAGCTGCTGCTGCTCCGCTGCTCCACCAGTGTTCCACCAACGGCCGCAGGAGGAGGAGACAACGCCGGTTGCTACGGGCACAGCCAACATTCCATGCAGAACCCCAGGGTGCCCAGGGGACGCAAACAGCAATGGGCCACCTTTGCCTATTTTACTGCTTCTGGTGCAAGTTTGCTCTGAGCATCATCCTCCCATTGGGCATTTGTGCTCAGTCCTCTGGATGGGGCAAAGCAGGGCAGGGGCAGCTCTGGGTCTCCTCCTCTGTGCTTCTCTCTAAGGTGCCTCCAGCTGCAGCTGTGCAGGAGCCTGGCTCTGTCAAAGGACCCAGAGCACATTGCCTGCACTGGAGAAGCAGAAGGACTCGTGCTGCTGGCTCTCTTTTGGCTCTGAGAGGAGCAAGAAATTGCAAGTTCTTCTGTGGAGAACCAACTCCAAAGCTTTCTCTCAAAGTGGAGGCATTCGTGCTGCCCCTTTCTAAAATGTCTGGTGCCTAATAATGTTGCCTGGTGTTTTCCCTCCTTTGGGGTCCTGAGCTTTGGGGTCTCAGCTCAACACTCATTCCTTGAAACTTGGAGAAACAGGTTGTTTTCCAGGTGAAATGATGGGAACAGGCCAGCAGCAATTCCTTAGCAAAGAGTTGATGCAGAATTCCTAGGTCTTTCTTCCCGCTCCCTTGAAGGAGCCAAATGTTCATCTCAAAAGCCTGTTGGATTCCTCTAGGAGACTAACAGTAACAGAATTCCTATTTCACACCAATGGTCTTCCCATTTGTTTTCCTACTTATGTCCCAGATACGGCAAAACCCAGCAGGTTGGGTTGCTTTCCTGCCTGAGGTTAAGTAAAGCAAATCTTGCTTCCTTCCCAGGCTGCTTGTTACACAGACAGCAGCAAAGGGAGGGGCAGCTGTAGCAAGGCCCACTGCAAAGCCAATACTTTGTAGGCTCCAAATGCTGCCTGGCTCCATCAGACAAGGGCAAGCTTGTGTCAGTGTCCCAGAAGCAGCCTGGCAATTGCCCCTGCCTTGCCACCCCTCCTTCTGTGCTCCCCAGCTCCCAAAGCCTGGCCAGGGAATGCCATTTCCTGGGCCAGCTAAAGGGGCGAGTTTGATGCTTCTTTGGTGCCGATGCCAAAGCTGTGAGAAGTGAGAGGGTAATGTTCACACGCGCTTTGCTTCGGATGAGGAGGTTGCTCGAGGCCCAGAGTGGGAGGCTGGTCCTTTCAGGAGAAACTGAACTGAACTACTGCTTTCTTTTTAGTGCATGTGGCTATTAATGTTACAGAATCAGAGAGGTTAGAAAAGTCCTTGGATGTGGCCAAGTCCATCTGTGCACCAAAACTCAAGAAAGCTTTGTTGCTGGGTTAAAGGACTAAAGCCTGCAGCTTTTATCCCTGCAAGCATAGTGAGACAAGGCCAAGTCATTTAGACCCAATTGCCTGAATTAAACAAAGCCTCCCTTTGCAGTCCCAGGTGAGATTTTCAGGAATCAAAGGATGAAACCCCACCGTTATTCCATTGGCAGGAATGGGGACACACCTTTGTAAGTCCCGCCAGCTGAGCAAGGGGCTGGGCCTGCGGGAGGAGGCACGTGCCCAGATTCTTCTCTCGGGGCAAATGCTGTGTTTGTAACACCAAACAAATGGAACAACCATTGCTTGAGGATTTCATACAGACAAAAGACAAAACTGAACAAACTTTGGTTTAATGAACAGGACAGCTTTTGTCTTAACACACACTAAATGAGGAAAGAAGGAGCATAGCCAACAACACCAAACCTCTTCCATTTACGAATACATCTAATACTACTAATCAAATTCTAATCATACTAACAAATCTTAGCTAATCAATTGAGAAATGCCTATCTAGTAAACTAAAGAGAAGAATAAAGCAGCCTAAAATCTTCAGAAACCATCCTATTTCTATCTAGTCCTCTTGATGGCTAACTCTTGCTAGGCCTGGAGAGCTGCAGGGCTAATTTGGTTTTTTCTTCTTAGCCAGAGGCTCTGCTTCCTTCCGTGGGCCATGTCTTCTCCTGTGTGCGTTCCTTTCCTTCATGGTTGCAAACACCCTGGAAGATAGGAAACAAACCATCCATTGTTCATTCAATACACACCATTAAACCCATCTCCCAGATTTCCATTTCTCTATGTATTTCTCTGTCTTTCCAGGCTGAGACACCTAGGTGAATTTTTCAGCACCATGAATCTTTGTTGTTTCAGTTCCTTGCGATTTCTTTCTCTTTTTGCCTCAACCTCTTTTGAATTCCAGCAGCAGCATCAAAGCAAGCTCTGGTGTGCCTATTCCTACTTGTTTGAGCTGTGCCTTGTTGGGGCACGGCAAGGTTCCAGTCTGAATGCTGGGCTTTAAGTGAGCAGTTTGGGTTGAAATTGGGCTGTAAGCACGTTGAGCACGGCTGCGAGGGGCCATCCTCCAAGTGGCCTGGGCTTGCCCCGTGGTGCCTTTGGGAAGGGCCAGCGTGTTTTAGTGCCAGGGCCCGGGCTGTGAGCAGCCAGAGGAAGAAGTTGCGCACCGTTGGCACTGCCCGCAGGGAAAGGGGCCTCCCGCCGAGCGGGGCGGCTGGGCCGGGTGGCAGCAGGGACACTCCGCCTTGCGGGCCCCCTTGAGCCTTCTCTTGCCTGTCTCCCCATGCTCCTTTCTGGGAGGGCTTTGGCTCCTCTTTGCTTCACGCACCGTCTGGAAAATAAAGGATCCTCATCAATATTTCCTTCCTCCCACAAAGCTGGAAATCAGAGCGTCCAGCGCAAAAATCTTTTGGCCTAAGGAAATTGCTCCAAACCCTGAAGAGCTGAGAAAATGCCTGGATTTGGAGGTGGGCTGTGCTGGTGGGGTGTCAACACAGCACCTTGCAGGAAAAAACACCTCCTTTCTACTGCCCACAGGCCTGTGTTAAATACATGGGTGTCTTCAGATCTACATTTTTTTAATATACCTCTCTGCCTAACATCTCTCTATCCCTATGTTTCCTCCACAAATACCTATGGAATGGGTTTTCAATTGAGTCCAATTAGTGAAGACCCATGGTTACCCAGTTTCTATTCCCCTAAATGATCTCTCTCTCTGTGAACCAAAATCGAGTTTTCCTGTAAGAATAGTTGGAGCGGAGGCACAGCACCGGCAGGTCATTTTTGGGGAGTCTGCTGGGATGCTGCAAAAGATCCCTTAAAATCTGCAGCATCTCTATGAACGCAGCCAGGATTGGAGATGTTAGCAAGCAGTGGGAAATGAAGGATCTGATTGGCATCAGTGAGCAGCGAGGTGGATGGACACTAAGAGACACAGCAAGAGCCCTGAACTGCCAGACATGATGGATAGCAAAGGACACCAAGGTCTGCAATGCCAGCGGGATGCATGGACACAGAGACTCAGGAGCAGAAGATTTGGGAGGAAAAGAAAGAGTTGTGGGCTGGAAATGTGAGGGGGAAAAGCTGGTAAATAGGAGAGGACTAAATGGTGGGATATGTTAGGTAAAAAATGGGAAACAAGAGGGGGCAAAAGGAAAGGAAATGTGAGGGGGAAAAGGATAGGAAATGTCAGGGGAAATGAAGAGGGAGGAAAAGGGCAGAAAACCTGAAGGGAAAAATCATCAGGAAAACAGAGGGAAGATGGATGGGAATGAGAGGGAAAATGAGTGTGCAATAGAAGGGGAGAAAAGGTGAAAAACATGAGGGGACAGACGGGTGAGAACCGTAAGAGATAAAGTGGTGGGAAATCAGGGGGGAGAAAAGGGTTGCAGAAGAAAAGGTGCAAAACATCAGAAAGGGTGGTAAAAATGACAAGCCCAAGGGACACTTTGCTCAGATGCACCAGCTCAAGCTGTTTCTGTGTCATTACACCATAAATTAAAGGCTTTGTGAAATCAGACATCTGCCACGGGAAACCTGGGGTGGAACTGATGAGGAAACATGGTCTGACAGTGTGAGTGGGGGGTGTGGGGACTAAACCGGGGACATGTCAGGTCACTGGAGCTGCCAGTGAATGCATGATGCAGGAAGAAAGTGATCAACCAAAATATGAACATTGGTATAATACCGATACTCAACTGTGACGGACAAAAGACTCTCTAACAGTTTCAAGTTAGAAAGTGCATGTTTATTCAGCTCTGGGCAGGAGCGTGGGGTAACCCCCTAATATGCACTGCAAAATCACAGGTGATCACAGGGTCTATTTATTGACAAAGCTTCCAATGATTACATATTCATAATACCAGCACCTCCCATTCCCCGCTTCCATGGTAATTAGCTTGAATGGATATTGAGCATGCATGGTTGCCTTCTTGAATTAAGTCTGGGGTCGTTTTTGTGGGAAGAGGGCTTAAAAAGAGGAAGTAAGGCGAGTCTTCCTTGCTCTGAACTCTTGACCTTTTCTATCAATGACAATACAAATGACTTCTGAGAGAACTCTAATTTCCCTCTTTCGTGACTTTGAATAAGTTTCTTTGAATAAGATTGCAATTGTTTGTGTTTCTTTGGATCTATTTGCTAGTTTCATCTTTTCCCATTGCAAGCACAGCTGAGCAAACATAAAGTGACAGACAATCAATTATTTAAGTTTCAGATAACTGCTCCCTTCTAACTTCTAATTTTTAATTATTTTCAGCAAGGTAACTAAAATCCTAATTTTCTAAGATTAGTGTTTCACCATCGAGGGGTGGGGAGCTACTCTGGCTGATCCCCTGCAGTGGTGTCTGCTCTGACCGGCCGTGCTCGCTGTCATCAGCACCCTGGCCCCCTTCTCCACAACTCAGTCTCTTGCTAATGTCTTTTCATTTCTGGTCAAAATTATGATCACATCAGTGCCAGTATGGTGCAGGGTCCTTTGTGACACTGTTACCTGTAGGAAAAGCCTTATAAAGTAAGGGCCTTGACACCCTTGTAAAATCATGGTTCAGGCCTGTTACTTTGGCTAAGTAGGAAAGGACTATGAGAAAGTGACTCAGATGAATTAGAGGAAGAAAAACAAGTTGTATAACCATTATGTGTTTACATCATGGTGTATGGTGGTTGGTTGAATTACATTTGTTGTGCTTAAATGGAATGAAACTGATAATGGCCTAAGTGCTTTAAAAGGCCTGGTTTTTGCAATAAAGATCTCTCTTGCACCTGCCAGGGAACTCTGTCACTCTGCTTCATACAACTCCCGAGACTCTGTGAAAACTCCCAAGGCCAGAGATTTTAACTGCTGGGAATGGAGCCCCTTCACAGCAGTGGTTCCAGTGACCCCACATGTCCCGTTTGAGTCCCCACACCCCACAGCTGCACAGTCAGACCAGGTTTCCTCACTGCTTCAACCCCAGGTTTCCCATGGCAGAGTCTCAGATGTCTCATTCCACAAAGCCATTTATTCACAGTGCAGTAACACAGGAACAGCTCCAGCTGCTGCATCTGAGCAGGACCCTGAACAAGGGACCCTGGGCTCATGGCATTTGTCTTGCCATTTCCCCTTTTTTATTCACATTTTCTGCCCTTTTCTCCTCAAGTTTCCCACCATTTTTCCTCTCCAATTTCCCTCCCATCTGTCCCCTCACATTTCCTGTTATTTTTGGCCTCATCTTTCCTGGTTTTTTTTCCTTATCTTTTGCACCCACTTTTCCTCCTCATGTTTCCTCTCTTTTTCTCCTGATGTTTCCTGTCCTTTTCCCCCTAAAGTTTCCTGCTCTTTTCTCCTTTCACTCTATCCCCCCATTTCCCCTCTCACATTTCTTGTCATTTTGTCCTCTCATGTTTTCTGCCCTTCTGTCCCATTACATTTGCCATCATTTTTTTCCCTTGTTTCACACTCTTTCTTTCTTTCTTTCTTTCTTTCTTTCTTTCTTTCTTTCTTTCTTTCTTTCTTTCTTTCTTTCTTTCTTTCTTTCTTTCTTTCTTTCTTTCTTTCTTTCTTTCTTCTTTCTTTCTCTTCTTTCTTTCTTTCTTTCTTTCTTCTTTTTCTTTCTTTCTTCTTTCTTTTCTTTCTTCTTTCTCTTTCTTCCTTCTTTCTTTTTTTTCTTTCTTTCTTTCTTCTTTTTCTCTTTCTTTCTTTTTTTTCTTTTTCTTTCTTCTTCTTTCTTCTTTCTCTTCTTTCTTTTTCTCTTTCTTTTTCTTTCTTTCTTTCTTTCTTTCTCTTCTTTCTTTTTTCTTTCTTCTTTCTTTCTTTCTTTCTTCTTTCTTTTCTTTCTTTTCTTTCTTTCTTCTTTCTTTCTTTCTTTCGTTCTTTCTTCTTTCTTTCTTTCTTTCTTTCTTTCTTTTTCTTTCTTTCTTTCTTTCTTTCTTCTTTCTTTTTTTTCTTTCTTCTTTCTTTTTCTTTCTTTCTTTCTTTCTTTCTTTCTTTCTTTCTTTCTTTCATTTCCCATCCTTTTTGTTCAAGTTTCCTGTCCTTTTTTGTCTTCCATTTCCCACCATTTTTCTCCCCAAGCTTCTTGTCCTTATTCCCTGCTGTTCTTTCCCACCCTTTTTCCCTCCTTTTGTTTTCTGTGCTTTTCTCCTCTCACATTTTCCTCTGCTTTTCCCCCTCATGTTTCCCCACCATTTTGTCCCCTCACATTTTCCACCCTTTTCTCCTTACATTTCCCACCTGAAATTCTCACTGTTCTTCCTCAAGTTGCTCTGCTACCTTTACCATAAGTGTTTCTATATTGCTTCAAAAATGTTGCACTATACTCGTGTAGAGAGCTACTTGTGGTGCAGTCATCAACCTTTCCATAATAAAGTTTAAATAGATTCTTTATTTTATTTCAAAACCAAAGATATCTCTAACTAATATGTATAGTATATATTCACAATATATATAATTTATATACATTAAATAATATATTATTTACTCATATAATTATATGTAAATGTATATCAATGTAATTTATACATTTTGTTTACTAGTATAAATTATATATATATAAAGTAATTCAGGTTCTAGAATTAAATATGGTTCAGAAGGGACTGTGGCGGGGCTTGGATCCAGCCACACTGACTTTTCTCTTAGGATTTTAGATACACAGGTCTGAGCACCCAGGATCCTTCTCTCTGGCCTGCAATCTTTCAAATTCTGTGGAAGAAGCAGAACCCATGTGAGCCCCCGTGTCTGCACACAAGGGGCCATCACAAGGCCCAGGAGGAGGAGCATCGGGGACATGTGGCTGTGAGCAGGGATGCAGCCCACCACAGCTTCTCTTACCTTCCTGCTGACAGATGAAGTGGGTGCAGAGGCCATCCATAAAGCAGTCATTTCTGTCCTGAATGACTTGAAAAGATGGCCCAGTGGCTTCCCCAGGACTGGGATCTGGATCTCTCCACAGGCAACACCTCAGTCCTTATTTGGACCAGCCTGGGGGAGGCCGGCAGGAGAGCAGAAGGGCTGAGGGTGGGCAGCTCAGCCTCAGAGAAGGAGCCAGGAGGGGACTGGCCATGACCCCAGGGTTATTCTAGACCACCTCACACCATGCTCAGGGGCTGTGGGGAATGGGCCCCTACTGTCAGGGCAATGGTGGAGTCAGCAGTCACAGGAATGCTGGGCTGCACGTTGAGAAGAAGCTTAGAAAGCCAGGGCATCCTTTCACACCTCAGGATTCAGCAGGTGTTTGAGTTTGTGTCCCTGACAAGCCTTATGTGAAGGTCCCTCTCTGCTCAGTGGCGCCAGCAGCACAGCGTGCGCAGGGAGAATCTTGATCTTTGCTGCTTTTTGAGAAACTTCAGGATCAAGCTGGTCTGAGCTGCCAGGCAACAGATGGAGGCATCCATCTCTCTTGCTTGCAGTGCGTCAAGCTCTGCAACACAAAGAGAGCCCAGATGAGCCCCTGTATGTGCAGAGACCCCTCGGCTCCCCCAGGCCCTGGCTCCCCACTCACTCAAGATGACATCAGCCAGGGTGTCCTCACTCTGCTCTCTCAGGTGCCGCGCAGCCAGCCCTGGGCACAGAGCTCCATCAGCCCCTGCTCCCCAGGGTACATCCAGCAGCGTGGCCCCTGGCCCTGCCTGAGCCCCTCAGCAGCCCGGGGCTGGCACTGGGCAAGGCGGCCACCAAAGCCACTCACAGCGGGCACAGGGAGGCCAAGCCCTGCCCGTGGCAGCCCCAGGGCTGGGGGGGACGGGGCCAGGCTGCCCCAAGAGGGACCCTGGGGACTGGGACTCACCAATGAGCCTGAGGGCCGCCTCTCGCATGGGGGCCTGGGGGCTCAGCAGGTAGGGCTGGCTGTCCCACACAAACTGTTCAGCCCTGCTGCTGTCCTTGGCCAGCTGGGGAGAGCACAGGGGTGTGGGCATTTCTAGGAGGCTCCCAGCTGGCCAGAGCAGCCCCTCCTGCCAGCACCCTGTGCCCCAGAGCCCTCCCTCATGCTGGGGCCATGGAGGGACATGGGCCTGGAGGAGGCTGCTGTTCTTGAGACAGGGGCAAGGGTGCAGCTCCGGGCTTTGGGCCCAGGACAGGCCCAGCTGCAGAGCTCACAGCCCCAGCATGGTGTGGTGGGCAGTCCTCGCCCAGCCTGGGGCTCGTCCTCACCAAGCACTCGCCCATCCTCCATGTCTGCTCTGTCTGCACCAGGTGCTTCAGCTCTTTCCACTTGAGGAGCTCTGCTATAGCCAGGATGGCTTCCCTGGAGGCCTGCAGGACAGAGGCTGGGAGGTGGCACCAGGGCCTGTGGAAGGAGGCCTCACCCCAGTGCCCGGGATCCCCTGGGGGTGTCAGCCGCCCCTCTCTGGGTCACTGCCCAGCCTGGATATCAGTACCTTGGCCACACTGGGGGCCTGGTCACTCATGTGAAGGACGAGCCGGACCAGGGCCTTCCATGAGTTTCTTCTCATGGCCTTCTTGTCCCTCCACACTGTTTTGCCCAGCAGGTCTCTGAAGAGGCAGATGGAGCGCTCCTGTACACACTCTTCCTCCTGGTGGAAGGAGGAAAGCTGAGCTTCGCACACAGCAGCTCCCTGCCCGCGGCCAGCAGGGGCTGAGCTGAGCTGGCTGAGGCGAGGGGCGATGCTGCGGGTCCCAGCCCAGAGCGGGCAGCAGCAGCTCTGGGCTGCAAGGCCCAGAACCCATCCCAGGAGAGCCCAGGGGAGCGGGACCTGCTCCCAGTGCTGTCCCAGGGCTGGGCTGCAGAGCAGCTGGCATTGCCCAGGGTCCCGCTGTGGGGCTCAGGCTCCCACATCAGCCTCACCGCATCAAAGAGGTGCAAGAGACTATGCACCATCTTCACAGCCATGGGGCTGGCCTCACTCTTCTTCAGCTCTCCCAGCACATTTCGGCAGGCGTCCATGGCCATCACTGAAATGTCCCAAGACCGATCCCAAAAGAATTTCAGCAGCTCGGGCAGGAGGCCCTTCATTATTCTTGCCTATGAAAAAGACAGTTTCCATTCCGTGAGAACTTCAGTGGTTCTTCGGTCCCTAGGCAGCCACCAGGCCACACCATGGCAGGCAGGGCATCTGGAGCAGTCAACCCAGCACCTGACTCACAGCCCAGGCCAAACCAGCACCTTCCCTGAGACCTCAGACTCCAGGTGCCACATCTGTCCCTGACTGCAGCCTGCTCACCGTCTCAGCTCTCTCTGACAGCGTCACCAGGGCCCTGAGCACCAGAGAGACCATTTCCCTTCTTGGAGAGCTCCGAAGACTCAAGTTTTTGTACAGTGGACGCACTTTGTCGTCCAGAACATCACCATAGGCCAGCAACTGGAAGAAAGCAGAAAAGAGCAGGGGCAGAGGTGGCAGGGCTCCCCTGGCACAACTGCGGGCAAGGGCACGTGGACTTTACCAGATGACTCACAGACAAGAAAGTAAGGCAGGATTTCTGCTGTCGAGTGAAGGTGTTCTTATGCCAGTCCTGCAGTTGGATATGCAGCTCGTTCAAAACCTTCTCCAGGGTCTGGCGCACAGAGAACATCACCTTCCACAGATAGACTTTGTCACTGCAAGGCAGAGCGCTGTCAGCAGGGCTGCCCCGGCCACTGCAGCACAGCCTGGGCCAGCCCTGCAGGGCTTGGGTGCCCAGGGACCCTGCCCGGGCAGGTGGGCACAGCTGACAGGGTGTTCCCCATGGGGCTGGGAGCAGCGAGCTGGCTCTGGGCTGCCTGGCCAGCTTTGGCTGCTGTGGGCCTGGGCTGGCAAGCGTGGTAGGATGGAGGGCCCTGCTCCCTTTTGGGGCCCTGCAGCGTTCCTTGGGTCTTGCAGCCAGAGAATCTCAGGTGCCTCTCCCCTCAGGGAACAAGCCCTCTGGGCTCTCAGGGCCAGTACCTGAATATTGGGGCAATCTCCAGAGCTGTCGCAATGACCTGCCCAGGCCACTTATTCACCATCAGGGCAAGCAGTGAGTGAAAGCTGTGAGTGGTTGTTGTGTTTTTCTCATCACAGTACTCAAAGAGGTGTCTCACAATCTTTGGCACCTGCAGGGAACACAGGTGAGGCTGGTGCTGCCACTGCAGTGCAGCTGTGTCTTGGGCTGCCCTGCCCATCCCTCTGTCATGACTTAAAGGACACAGTTAGCTCACCTCAAAGCACTGCTAAAGAAGGAAGTTCACATAAGATAAGCCACCACACAGGGTGCAGATTTCAAAAAGGAAGGCATTAATTCCAGGCCTGAGCAGAGGTCTGGAATTAGCACACAGGACAAAATGCCACTGTGCAGACTGAGGGAAAAGCACAGACAGCAACCACAGCAAGACCCCACACCTGGTGAGGCAGGTCTGGGTTACCTGTCTGGACAAAAAATCCTTTGGGATTTTTGGGAGAAGGAAGGAACTGCTTACAGAAGGCCAGCCCAAGTTTTGTCAACAGCACAGATGCCTTGTGGCTACCCAGGACTTGGACAGATAAAAGTGGCACATTGAGAACACTTGGGGGGATCCCTGCAACTGAGAAGGTCAGAAGGGCCAGTGTGACACCACAGGGACCTTTGTGCTGGTGACAATCTGTGTTTGTAATCTGTGTTTGTGTGTCTGTCTCTCTTTCCCCCTCTTTCTCTCTACATCCCGTTCATTCTTTTATTTAATCCAAAGTATTGACCTTGACATATGGGCTTTTTGCACCTTAACTCTGGTTGAGGCATCTTTTAATGACCATATCCTGACATTCTTTGGGTGTCTGAGCAGGACCCTAACACCCTCTCTGCTGCCTCAAGGTGGCTTCAGCAGCCTCACACACCTGGCTTTGGGAGGGAAGGAGGCAGGAACCAGACAGGGCTCAAGGGCAGGGCAATCCACACAGGCCACTTACATCCATCAGCCACAGCTCAGGGGATTCCATGGCCACCTCCAGAAACTCCACTGGAGCATTCTTGTCGAGGAGGCTGGAGCGTCCCAAGATCTCGATGGCTGCAAGGACGACGCCTGTCCTCTCAGCAGGCCTGAGGTGTCTCCCAAAGGCCTGTGGCAGGAAGGAAGGGATCAGAGGCCAGTGCCAGCCAGTGCCCCGAGGTGCTGCTTGGCTGGGCAGTGCCAGCAGCCCCGGCCAGAGGTGCTGGGCAGTGCTGGTGGCAGTGGCCACAGGAAAGCTGGCAGCAGTGCCCACGGTCCCTGTGCAGGGGAGGATGAGGATGGCCCCGGGGCAGGGAGGAGGGCTGGGCTCTCAGGCATGGGGTGCAGCCCCTGCAGAGACCCAGGGCTCGCTGGTGGCCAGCAGGGCTGGGGAGCTGCTGCTGCTGCTGCTGCTGCTGCCTGGACACCACAGTTCCCTGCTCAGCGACAGTGGGAACCCTCTCATCAGGGACAGCCCCACTGGGACTGTGCCCCCTTGCACACACAAATCCCCTGCTGATGCCACAGATGCCAGGCTCAGCAAGGGAGAGGGCTCCTTACCTGAACTCTCCTGGTGGTGGGCATATTCAGCAAGGAGGTGATCTCAGATTCCCAGTATGCTGGGGGCTGGACATGACCCTGTGGCAGTGTGGCACCTAAAGAGAGGGGACAGCACCACTGGGGACATGGTGGCACCTGCCCCAGGCACAACAAGGGGCCGTTGCAAGGCCCAGAAAGACAAGCAGGTGTATCTGGGGATGTGGCCACATGGGGATGCAGCCCACCACAGCTTCTCTTACATTTCTGCACAGAGAGGAATGTGAAGAGGGAGCAGAGACTGTCCAGTGCCATCAAGCTGGTTTCTTCTGTCCTGAACAACTTGAAAAACAGATGGCCCAGCAGCTTCCCAAGGACTGGGATCTGGATCTGTCTGCTGGCAGCACCGCTGTTCTCATTTTGACCAGCCTGGAGGAAGCAGGCAGAAGAGAGGAGCTGAGGGTGGGCAGCTCATCCTGGAGGCATTTGAGGCTCCACCAGGGCACAGGGATGGCCTGGCTGGAGGGTAGCAGGTCCTTACCTGCAGAGAGGAAGTGTCGGCCAGCAAATGGCTCAGCAGCCTAACCCTGCCCATGACCCTCTCCTGCACTGCCACTGTGTCAAAGAACAAGTAGTCCAACAGAACCTGGGAAGAGAACAGCTGCAGGTGAGCCCCACAAGCAGACTCCCACTCCAGCAGCAGCAGCAGCTCAGCCCTGCTCCTGAGACACACTTGCTCTGTCCCTCCAGTCTTCCTTATGCCCTGGGGGATGTCCTGGTTCTGGCTAGGACAAGAGCCAGGAAAAGACAGGACACAACCCTGGGCTCCTTCCCCTGCAGAGAGAGGAACAGCCTCTGACCCCCCATCTCTCTGCACAAGCCTGACCTCCAAAATGTCCTGCAGCATCTCTCTGGTTTTGGAGGCAGGAGAGCTGAGCACCATCACCTCCAGCATGGTGTCCATAGCATGCAGGGTCTGCAAGGGTGACAGAGAGCAGTGGCTGTGATTCTGCTGTCCCTCCCACCGCTAGAAGACTGATCTGAACTCCCAGTGTGAGGGGAGGGACACAGGAGCAGGTTTTGTGCTGGGGGCAGAGCAGCCAGCATTGCTGGATGTGGCTGGAGCCTGGCAAGGGATGATGGAATGAGGGTAGGAAAGGGAAGCTGAGACCATGGCCTGCCCTGGATCTGTGTTCCTAAGGCAGCATGGGGTGGCCAGGAGCCCAGAGGGACTGGAAACTCCTCCACTTCACCCAGCATTTACCTGAGCATAGAGGGATGCTTCTAGGCTCTGCATTTCTCCATTTGGACGAAGGAAAAAGATGCTGTCAAAGCAGACCCGTAAAAGTTTTCTGCTCTCCAGCACTGTTCCGATGGTGCTGCAAAGACAGAGGGAGCCAGTTGGACACTGGTGCTGGGAGCAGTGCCTCAAGGTCTCCTGCAGCACTGGGCAGGGCTGCCAGCAGGGATGGGCAGGTGGGCACACAGCACTGGGCAGGGGTCTGCGGGCCCTTGGGCCAGTACCTCAGTCCAGCGAGGGCGAGCATGGCGAGCCGCCGCACCTGGGTGCAGATCTCGTACTTGGGCTCCAATTTCAGCAGCACCTGCAGAGCACAGCTGGGCTGGAACCTGGCAGCTGCCAGCACCCACAGCCACCAGAGCTTTGCCCTGCCCAAGTGGAGCCCTCACAGGCTGCTGGGGGTCCTTGCCCCCTTCCCCAGAGTGCTGCATGCCTCCTCACCTCGATCATCTCTCCCAGCTTGTATCTGCTGCAGAAAACATCCAGACCCTGGGAGAAACCACTGTCCTTGGCTGCTCTGTACAGGATGCAGATGCTGTCAAGGAATTTCAGCTTCAGGTCCTTGTCCTGGAGCTGGAGGACAGACACAACGGGGCAATGTGAAGTGAGGACACCCAGCCAGCAGGACCAGAGCCCTGGGGTGCAGTGCCCTGTGTGCAGCTGCTCAGCAGAGCCAGCACCCCTGTCCAGGCACAGCCACCACCCAGCGAGCCGTGGGTACCTGGTTGGGGCTGCTGGCAAAGGCATGGATGAAGTCCATGGCTTCCTGTGCATAAACAGGTACCCAGCTGGCATCTGGAGGGGGAGAGAAAGGAGAGCTGCAGTGGGTGCTGTGACAGGACAGAGCAGAGGAAGCAGCAGGAGCTGCAGTCCCTCTGTGCCAGGGCTGGTGTCCCACCCTGAGCAGCCCCGGCATTCCTGCATCACTCCCACCCCTGCAATCCCCACTGCCCGTGTGCCAGGGAAACCAGATCCCAGCGTGGGGACCCAGCCCTGCCCAGTCCCACAGGGCCCCTCACTCACTGGGCTGCAGTGGCTGCAGCACGGCCAACTCGGGGGGCTCCGCTGCAGAGCTGCTCTCCTGAGGAGCCACCACCTCCTCCCAGGCCACCCTGGGCTGTCTTGGAGGTCTCTTCTCCATTTTACGTAATGGAGAAAATGTATAAATATCGGCAAGGGGGAAGGTTGGGTGAAATATCTCTCTCCCTTCTGCAGGGACAGAGGTGAGCTGTGCTCGCGGGCTCGTCGCCAGCTGCGTGCTCCCGTCCTGTCCCGTTGCTGTCCGGCAGGACACTGCAGCCTGGGGCTGGTTCCAGCTCAGCACAGCCTGGAGCTGTTGCTAGGGGCAGGTGGCTGGGTCACAGGGAGCCCTTTGTGACACCCCAGTTATCCCCACTATGATGCTCCCACTGAAACATTCCAAACCACGCGCTGCTCCCTTCTCCCACTCTTCCTCCCCTTCCCTCTGCCGAGGGATGGAGAAGAGAACTGCAGGCAAAGAAATGAAAGGTCACAGGTTGAGCTAAGAACAATTTACTAAAAGCAGCAATGAAACAAAGTGAGATCCCTGATCTGCCAAACCTTATGGATGACAAAGGAGACCAAGGCCTGTGATGACAGCGAGGGGGATGGACATGGAGACACCCAGCAGGAGTGGACAGCTCGAGAGGAAAAGAGAAACTGTGGGAGGGAGACATGAGGGGACAAAAGGACAGGATTGGGAGGGGGGAAAACAGTGGGAACTGTGAGGAGAAAAGGTCATGAAACATGAGGGGGAAAAGGGCAGAAAGAATGAGATAGAAATGGGAAACATGAGGGGACAAAAGGGCAGGAAATGTGATGGGACCAAACACTGGGGAATATGAGGGGAGAAAAATGCAGGAAACATGAAGGGAGGAAAGGGACAGTAAACCTGAGAGAAGAAAAGGCTGGGAAATGGACGGCAACAAAGGACAGTAAACTTGAGTGAAAACAATGGGAAATGAGAGGAAGAAAGTGTGCAAAACAAGTGGAGAAAAGGTGGAAAATGTGAGAGAAAAAATTATGGCAAATGTGATGGCATGGAAGGACAAGAAATGTGACAGGGAAAAATGGGAGAAACGTGAGGGGAGAAAAGGGCAGGAAATGTGAGGGAATAAAGGGAAGGAAACTTGAGTGGAAAAAGACAGGAAATGGGCAGGAAAAATGGGTGTGAAACGTGAGGGGGCAAAAAGGCAGAAAACACGAGACCAAAATGATGGGAAATGTGAGGGGACAGAAGGGTGGGAAGCATGAGAGGAAAAGTGGTGGGAAACTTGAGGGGAAAAGGGCAGGAAATGTGAGTAAAAAGGGAAAATGGCAAGACAAATGCCATGAGCCCAGGGTCCCTTGTTCAGGGTCCTGCTCAGATGCAGCAGCTGGAGCTGTTCCTGTGTTACTGCACTGTGAATAAATGACTTTGTGGAATGAGACATCTGAGACTCTGCCATGGGAAACCTGGGGTTGAAGTGGTGAGGAAACCTGGTCTGACTGTGGGGCTGCAGGGTGTGGGGACTCAAAGAGGAACATGTGGGGTCACTGGAACCACTGCTGTGAAGGGGCTCCATTCCCAGCAGTTAAAATCTCTGGCTTTGGGAGTTTTCACAAAGAGTCCTGGACCCAGGGTTCCATGTGTCCCCTCAGAACCATAATCAGGAGAAACTGGGCACAAAAGGAATCAAGCTGCCTTCTCTGCTGCAGGGAAACACATCTTGCTAGAAGCTTAATGATTTCTGATTTAGGAACAAAAGTGGGTCAATTATTGGCATGTGGTTTGTTCTAATCCAGGAAGAATTTCCAAAGTACTGTGATTTGGTGCTGAAAATGAGGAACTTGCCTCATCAACTGGATATTGCACACAGAGTACATAACTATTTGTGGTCATCATGATCAAGAAAACAACTGGAATTCTTTTCCCAATTTCACTCTCTTCCTCTCTCTGGGATTAAGCCTCCACCACTCCCTGCAGGTCTGTTTCCCATAATCTGCTCCTCTGGACAGATGTGGTCCTCTGGGATGTGAGAAATGAGCAGTGGGAAGAGGGAGGATAATGGACCACTTCATGTACACGCTGTGTTTTTGTAGCCTCTGGATTTCCAATGGTCAGAAGTTGTCATGGTTTAAAGTATCTGACCAAATCCCATGTTTCTCATTTTTGCCCTGGCAGAAAACCTTCCTTTGGCCCTGTTTAGGAGCTGACCCTCGGCAACACCTCACTGCAGATGCTTTTGTGTTGGTTTTCCTAAGAGATGACAAGAAAATCATGATAAGGGGAAGGGATGAGGGACAGGAAAGAAACAATTCCTTTCTTTTGTTTTCCTTGTGGAACATCTCCTCCAGAGGTTGTGCTGCAGTCAGAGACTTCCCAGCTTTGCTGAAAGGATGTATTGATTATTCAGGAGAAATGGCCCCAGGCTCAAAGGGGTCAGGGTGCTCTTCAAGGGATGATCATCTCCTCATACCACTAGAGGGGATCAGGACACCAGTGTCCCCACAACCTCCAATCCTAAAAGACAAAATCCAGAATGTTACCTCTGGTGCCCACTGGGATATGAGAGGGGCCCTGTCCCCACAACTCTCCCTGCAGGCACTTCTCACCCAGGCATCCTGAGAGGCAGCCAGGTGCTTCTACTGCAGAAGACCTGCCAGATTTTCAGCCACAGGGGGCTGAGGGAAAAAAAAAAAGACTCATTAGAGACACACTGTGCTGGGCTGGGTGGCAGGGGAAAGCAGAAGATCCTCGGGGAAGGGGCCTAGGGGAGCAGTGGGGTACAGGAACTGCTGTGCTCCTGCCCCTGCACTGGGGTCCTGGCCAAGAGGCACAGCTGGGGCAGGGGCTGCATCCTGGGTCATGCAGGGGGGTCCTGGGGTGACTGGGATGGGAATGCAAGAGGGTCCTGGAGCAAAGGGTTCCCTGGGGAGGATCTGTGGGGCAGGGGTGTTTTCTGGGCTGTCAGCAGGGGTGCACTGGGCTGTGCTGGGACAGACTGGGATGGTCTGCAGTGTGGTGGCCATGCAAGGGAAGGCTCTGACACTGGCAGAACTCGTGGTGTTCAGACCCACCAGAGATGTTTCCAGGATTGTGACATTGTCTAAATCCATCTGCAGAGAGATCAGGAGACCTCAGTGGTCACTGGGATGTCCCCTGTGTCTGACACAGATGGGAGAACCAAACTGACCCCCAATTCCCAGACTGGATGCCCTCCAGTGCCAGCACCCCACTCATCTCCTGGAGATCATCTTGGGTTCCTTCAGGAATGCCTGGGAAAGGAGAACAAAGATTGGGCCTTGTGGGGCTGTGGGAGGACAAGGGTGCAGGGAACAGGGCAGGGGCAATGGGGTGGGAATTCAGGGCTGCCAAGGAGGTCTGTTTGAGGTGGGGGAGACCAAAAGACACTGGGGTAAAAAACTGGGATAAATTGTTTTTTTCCTCAACCACTCTATTTCTTCTGTTTTCACCAAGCCCCTCTCTTTCAGTCCTGTGCCCCTAGACTGGAATTCCTTTATCCTCACCTGTATTTCACATAGGGTCCCTTCCACAACCCCATTCCAGTCCCTTGGGCTCTTTGGGTCACTCCAGCTTAGTGTCCTTGGGTCTCCCACCTCAAACAGATCTCCTTGGAGGCCCTGAATTCCCATTCCCAATCCTTTGCCTCTGCCCTGCTCCATGCATTCCTGTCCTCCCACAGCCCCACAAGGCCCAGTCCAGACAAAGCCTTTGTTCTCCTTTTCCAGGCACTCCTGGAAGGAGCCCAAGATGATCCCCAAGGTGAGTGGGGTGCTGGCATTGGAGAGCATCCCCTCAGAGAATTTGGGGTAGCAATTCAGTCCCCCCATCCCTTGCTGACACCAGTCACATCCCAGTGACCACTGTGGTCTCCTGATCTCTCTGCAGATGGATTTTGACAATTTTGAGATCCTGAAGACACCTCATGAGTTCTGCCAGTGTCAGAGCCTTCCCTGGCATGGCCACCACACCCCAGACTATCCCAGTCTGTCCCAGTACAGCCCAGTGCACCCCTACTGACACCCCAGACAACACCCCTGCCCCATGGATCTTTCCCAGGGACCCCATGCTCGGGGTCCCCCATTGCATTCCCATCCCAGTCACCCCAGAACCCCCTGGATGACCCAGGGTGCAGCCCCTGCCCCAGCTGTGCCTCTGGGCCAGGACCCCAGAGCTTCTGGGCAGGAGCACAGCAGCTCCTGCACCCCATTGCTCCCCACAGTTCTTCTCTAGGACCCTCTTTCTTTCCCCTGCCTCCCAGTCCAGCCCAGCCCCCTCAGCGTGTTTCTGAGTCCTTCTTGTCCCCAGCCCCTGTGGCTGGAAAGCTGGTGGGTGTTGTGTGACAGAAATGCCTGACTGCCTCTGTGGCTCACTAGGTGAGCAGTGCCAGCAGAGAAAGGAGTGGGGATAAGGATTTTCTCATGTCCAGTGGACACAGAAGGGGGGTCATGTTTGACCCTGTCTTTTAGGATTGGAAGTCTTGGTGACTCCCATGTCCTGTCCCTCGGCAGCAGCATGAGGAGATGATCATCCCTGGAGGATGCCCGTGGAGCCCAGGGCCATTTCCCTTCAATGATCAATGAACTCCTTCAGCAAAGCCATGCCCTGTCTCCGTGTTTGTGGGTGTGTTTCTCTGTGCCCATTGGTCTCTGCCTCTGTCTGTTTCTCTGCGAACATCTCTGTGTGTCCCAGGGGTGGATTTGACTGTCCTCTGCTGCCCCTGTGCTTTCTCTTCATCCTGCAACACAAAAAGAGCAATCCTAAAACCAGGGAAGTCAGGCTGGGGACTGGTAGTGGTGTGATTAGTTCCTCCACATTGACATGATTCCTCTCTGCTCTCCCCCGAGATGTTTGGTGTTTTGGAAATCGAGTGAGGCCCGGCTGTGGGCAGTTTCAGTGAGTGAATGTGTGGGTAGGCTGAGTAAAGGTTAGAGGGTCCTCAGGAGTGTGGCAGGAAGTTGTCTGGATGAAGAGGAATAAGTAATAAAATTTTCTTAAATATATTTCTTGTTTAAACAGAAAGAAAAAACATGTCAAAAAGTTTTGTTTCTTGTTTGAAATATTTATTGCTTTTGAAATTGGGTTTGTGGGTGACATGGGGCTAGCTCCACTGGACTCCAGGATACTACAGGGCTGAGGGTTTCCCCGGGGGTGTTTTAGAATGAGGAAGAAAGGTGCACCTGGCTCAGCCAGGTTCCTCGGTGGCCAGGTGTATCCAGCTGCGGGGCAGTGGAGAGTGGAAAGGTGTAGCTGGCTCCAAAGGCAGGAGCAGGTGGGGGCACGGGCAGAGGGGTGAGGATGTGAGGGCAGCAGTGTCTGGGGAAAAGATGAACAGGTGCAGGCGTGTTGCAAGGGGCAGCGGCTGTGAGGTGCAGGTGTGTGTGAAAGGTGCTGGGTGGGCAGGTGTAGGCGGGGGGTGCAGGCAGCTGAGAATGGTGAGATGTGGAGCAAGGCTGGGCGGGTGGGTGCAGTGTGGTCCGGGATTGTCCTGGCGAGATGCCAGCTCTACCCGGCTCCGAGGCCGGCAGCGTCCCTGGGCGGACAGGTCTATCCGCTCGGATGGGATTTGGGCAAATTTGGGCAGGGGCGGGTAGAGCTGTTGTCGCCAGCGGGCCCGTAAGTTGAGCAAGGGCTCGCTGTTTGTGGCTGCCTCCGGCTGTGCCACGCGTGCGGTCGGCGGCGCAAGAAAAGCGCGGCCTCGGCGGGGCAGAGCGGCGTGGCTTTGTGCGGGTTCCCGCAGTGCCCGGCTCACTGGGACAGGCGAGTGGAAAGGTGATGCGAGAGCCGCTGCCGGCCCAGGCGAGGTGAGGCGGGGCAGAGAGAAGCCGCCAGCGTGTCCCGCTCCGGCCCGGCTGCTGCCGGCTCCGTCAAGGGGGGCGGGCGCCCGCTCGCTGCCCGGGGATGGTGGCGGGCGAGGCGGCGGCGCCTCGTCCCCTTTGTGCCTGCCCCTAAGCCGGGGCCCGCCCGCTCGGCCCGTGGGCTCTGGCCTGCCCCGGCTGCCGTGGCTGCCGCCGGGCTGGGCTGCGAGCGGCTCCGCTTTTGCCGGCGTGCCGCTGGGCGGGCCGCAGTGTGGGGCTGCCCGCCCGCCCGGCCTCCGCTCTTTTGATTTTCCTCTCGCCGCCCTGAGCTGCGGCACCGAGCAGAGCAATGCCCAAGGGCCGCGGGCCACGGAAGCGAAGGCGAAGGGAGAAGCCGGGGAGGAGATGCCGGTGCAGGGGTTAGGGGTGAGTGAGAGGTGCGGGCCCCGCCCCCGCCCCTGGCCCGTGACCCCCGTGGCTGGCACTGGCCAAAGCCGCTGGCCCCGGCCATGGGCGGCAGCAGTTTCTCCCACGCTCGCTGCATCGCTTCCCTGGGCCGCTAAAACCTGCCCTGCCACGGCCGCCCCCCTCCCCGCTCGGCACTTCTCTCACTAGGGAAACATCCTCCATGTCGCCTCTGCCTATCCCTGTGCAGCACAATTCACCAGGCCTTGCATTGTTCACCCACTAATAGGGAACATGAGCTGGCTTGAGACCATCGTGAGACAGGTCAGTTTTACCCTGCTGAGGATGTGCTGTTGCAACAGGCTGCTCCTGCTCCTTCAGAATCTCTTCACTGAAGTGTGTCCGTCTTTCCCAGAGCCCTTTGTTCTTAAGGACTGTTCCCCTTAAAAAATCAGTACCTCATTTGGAGCTCTCCAAATCTGTATGCTGAACAGGCCAAAATCTGCTCTCTGTATTTCCAGTGTAGAAATTTTATTGATGCCTCTCCTTCTTTCACAGAATATTGAAGACTCGATTATTTCATGGTCACTGGTACCCCAGACAGCCTCTGACCTCCACATCTCCCACCAGCCCTTCTCTGTGAACATCAGGAGACAGAGCATTCCCTGGGTATGGGAGTGTTACCAAAAATTTAGGAAACTAACAAACTCCTTAACACCAATGCAGTATTGAAAAGCAGTATTCTTTATTTGGCTGAATACACATAGAGACAGCTCTTCCCAAAACTGTGCATGCTGAGTACAGGAAAGTTTCTGTATATATTTTGTTTATATCCTTTGAAAACATATTTATTGATTGTCCTGGATTAAACATACATATGATAATCATTTCCCCAAATTCATTAACATATTTCCCCTCCCTGTGTGTTCTTCTGTCCTGGGGGTCTCTCTGGTGGTCCCTGGTGGTCGTGGACCCCAATGTTCCAGTGGGCCTGGCTGAGCTGGCAGGACACTGAGGCTGGTGAATTCCAGTTCCCCTTCTTACACAAGGGGCATTGTGTGGTTTGCAGAGGCTGTCCCAGTCTGGGGTTTCTCCTTTGCCCCGAGATCACCCCAGAGGGACACGAAGGTGGTTCAAACCCTGGTTTTCCCCGAAGCCGCCGAAGAGAGACTGCTGGAGACAGTTTTCTCTTTTCCCAAGAATTGTTTATTATTTCTTATCTCTGGGACTTTTTGCCTGGCCAGCAGGGTCTGCTCAGCCTGGCATCCATGGTGGAATCTGCCTGGTCAAGGCAGGGCTTATCTTACATAGTTTGTACTACGTATTACATGTTTACAAAATTTTACCAATACAATACAATTTTATTAAATGGTCCAGCCCTGACCCCATCCAATCCAAGAGTGCCAACGTGTCACCCAACATGGATGACATGGAGAAGAAGGAGGAAAAGGTGTCGACCCCCCAAATTCTCCATCTTGGCCACATGCCCCTTATCATAAACATTCAAGAAAACCTATTTATCTATGTTCTAACATTCTAATTTACACTCTACTCATCATTATTTTCTGTGTCTCTTCTCTCACTGTGGGCAGATTCTCCCAAGGAGCCAAATCCAGCCCCTGCAGCTCCTGGGCAGCACTCAGGGTCTCTGAGGGGTCTGCCAGGGGGGTTTTTGCACCCCCAAAGGAGCCAGGGAAAAACCCTGGACTCCCACATGGGGAGATACTTGGGGGGATATGGGGTGTTTGAGGGGGTATTTTGTGTAGTTGTCTCCATTTCTTGGCACTCCAAAAGACAAGAGGGAATGATTTGTCACCTCAAAGATACTCAATGCTACTAAAAACTACTGGATCCCACCCCAAAATAACTCAATTCCACTGTTCCTCAGGGTGGAATGGGGTTGGAAGGCATTTGGGGGAAATGTGCTGCAAATCAGGAGGGGTGATTGGGATGAGGATTGGGAGAGGTGGGATGAGGGAAACAGGGCTTGGGAAAGGGGTCTTGATGTCCAGGAGGGGTGGGATGGGTATGAGTGGGGATTGGGAGGATGTGGAACAAGAGAGATGAAGGTTGGGAATGATGAAGGGAGGGGGACCCATTCCTGAGTGAGTTTTTGGGTATTGTTTGGGGGGTCAGGCTCTCTGTAGGTGGGATGGCCCCAAAGTGGCTGCCAAATCCCTGGCACCCCAAAACCCACCTGTGAGAGGGGCCAGGGCAGGTAAAGGCTGTGACAGGGTGTGAAAATGACATGGAGCTCACTGAGCTGAGATTGCTCTTCATCCACAGCCATGACTGGATCTCTCTCTCTTTTCCTGAATTCCTCTTCTCAAAATCTGGATAACTTGAAGTTGTACAGTTTAGAGTTTTCTGAGTCAATGCTTAGTGAAGAGCCCTACCATAATTCCAGGGTTTTTATAAGTTATGAGCTAAGTTAAATACTATTCCTCTGTAAATTGTTAAGTCAGATTATAAATTAGGATAAATACTGTTAAGTGCTTTTCTTTTGCTAAATTTTTACATTTAACAAGTAGGTTAAGGAATTAGTTAAGCACTGTTAACTTTGAGCTCTGTTAAGCTTTTAGGCTTAAGGTGTTCCTTTCACCCTTGCCCTCCCTGTCCTTTTGTCACACACACAGGGACAGTTCTCAGTTTGTTTCTGGTTTGGTTGCCTGGATTTTGTTTGGTTTTGTTGTTGCTTTGCTTCTTTGATGTGCCTGAACTGCCCCTGTCCTGTCAGGATTAGGGTGACTCTTGTCAAGGAACTTTTCCTGCCTCACCACCCGTGCTCCTAATTGGTGTTTTTTTGTCAAATATGCTGCTGCTAAACTTATAAATTTATATTCAGCCTATAGGGGGGGAAGGGCATTTTGTGGATATTTTCTGCCCCTTGGAGACCTTTAATAAAGATCAGCCTTTATATTTCCTTCTATATAATACTATCTCCAAAGGCTGTTACTTTATTTCTGTGTTCTTTAAGTCATGAGGGCGTTGTGAGAATATGGAACAATATGGCACCATCTGGTTTTGGTAGATAAGGAAATGGCAGAAATCTGGAAGTCTGATCTTTAGTGGATAATGTTTCATATGTGATTAGTGCTAATTAAATTGCAATGATATTGGCAAAATTGTTGCATTATAATTAATCAAAAATTGTGTTTAATTGCTATGAAGGAAAAAGAGATAAAGGAAATGGTTAAACAAAGCAGAAAAAAATCATCCTCCAATTGTTAGGTGGGAGGCAGGATGGGAAGGTCTAGAAATAGATTTTTGACCTTGAGCTGGACCAAATTGGGATGGTTCCAAAGAGTTGCTCACTGGGAATATATATATATATAAAATAGAATATATATTTATATATATATATATTCCCTCTTGTGGGAATCAATATTTATTATATAACCCTAAGCTCAGTGAACACTGAGGAAGACCCAGAGCCTTCATCAGTAACAAGACCCTGAAAGGGGGAGAGACCCTGACCACTGGTGACACATGAGCAACACGAGTGACAAAGATTCTGGGAATAGAAACGAGGAGGAGCTTTCTAGAAGATTCTGTATTAATATATAAGTATATAAGTGAGATTTTAGCTTGGCTGGTTTGGTACAGTGTGACAGGAAGGATCCCCTGGTTGGTTTTGCTTATGTTTTATTCAACCAAACCATTGGACCTCTATTATACTTGAAATTGCTGCCAAATTTTGTATTTACTCAAATTTATTGAACTCGTATATTTTGATTGTATTAATTTATATACAGTTTATATTATTAGTAAATTACTGCTAAATTTAACTTTTTTGTTTGATTAATTGGACAAAATCGAACACATCCAATATCCATTTATAACAATAGGCTGCAATTGATTACACAAAGGCAGGAAACCTGATTTTGCAGAAGTTGTCAGTAGATACAATTTATTTAGAAATATAATTTTCATAAAAGGAAGATTTAAAACAAAATAATTTAAATATATTTTCCTTTCTTTAGTGTCATGCTTCATTTCAGACCGAAGTATTCTGGTTTATACAAACCCCAATACTTTTATAATTTATCACGCTGCCAAAGACCCCAAATGCTACTTTGGTGGAGCACAAGGGACCTGCCATTGTCACTGAGTCCCCTGCTGTCCCAGGCCTGTCCATTGCTGTCCCAGTGCCTGGTGTGGCTGCTGTGCTGTGTCAGCAGCTCTGGGGGGAGGCAGAGACAGAAATCTCCCAATCCTCCGGCAGGGCTGGGACCTGAGGGACTGTGAGGGGTCCCTGGGCAGGGCCCGGGGCCAGCCTGGCCCTCTGAGCAGTGTCCACCTGCAGAGGTCATGGATGGATGACCTGGGGGAGTCATTGTTATGTTTTTACTGCTAATCCATGTTTCACTTCTTTTGGGTTTGATGCTGGCTTTGGTTTGTGGGGTTTCTTTACTTGACTTTTGTTGCTATCATTTTGGTTTGGTTTTTGGGTTTTTGCGAGGGGTTTTTGGTGTTATTACTTTTAATTATTAACGAAACTCTTCCACACCTGTTGAAGACAGACTCAGAGTGAAAGGAAGTGAAGTTCATGCAAAGGAGCTGTAATGTCATTACAGGAATTCAGTGAGTCTCATGTCACAGAAAGTGAGGCAGGGCACAGGTGGCCACTGAGAGAAAGGGGGTGGAGGTGATGGGCAGAGTTATCCATCCCATGTTGGACCTCCAGGAACAGTTTTCCATTGTTTGTGGTCTCTTAGGACACCCTGGGTCAGTATCAGCTGCACAATGTTGTTATCACCTTTCAAAGTGGTTATTGGAGTCTTTATCTCCACTCCTGGAATCTCTCTAATTAGCTGTACAGGTCTTGAAGACTTTACACAGGGGTGGGAATGACTCATTAGGCCTTTCCTCATTTTAATGAACCCTGCAGTGCATTTGGTGTTCTGAGCCCAGGGGCCTCAGATCCTGAGAGGAGACAGCAGCAGTCCCTGGTGAGAAGAAAAACCCAAAGTGTCTTGCAGCATTTAGAGTTGCCACTGAAACCTTTTCTGATGGAGCTTCTCAGGGCCTCATTAGAGCCAATAATTGGAGGCTGTGATTGCAGGCACTGGGCAGGTGGCTCTGGAGCTGAGCAAACCCTTTGTTTGATGGAGCACAAGGGTCCAGGTCTGAATCCTGGTCCCTGGCACGTGAGATCCTGCCCTTGCACAGCCCAGGGCTTCACCACTGGCCCAGGTGTGGCTTTCCTTGCTCCACCTGTGGCTTTTCTGGGCCATGGTAATTCTGCCCAGGCCAGCAGTGCCATGAAATGAGTCTCTTCATTTTGTGAGCTCCACTCTTGCTCTTCCATGAGGAGGAGATTTTTAAGCAGAGAGAAGTGAAAGCAAGGAGCAGGCTGTGCAGGGAGGTGTTGGATGCCTGACCCTTGCAAACACCCAGAGCCACCTTGGACAGGGCTTTGAGCAGCTTGCTCTGGTTGAAGATGCCCCTGTCCCTGAGATGCCTCAGATGATTTCTACCCTCTTCCACAAAACTGCATCTCTGGATTCACTGAGATTCCTCCCAGGATTCTCCTGGTCAGTTGGGTGGTCAGTGGGTGTGGCCAGAGGAGGTGGTAAGTGGAGTGGTCAGTTGGGTGGTCAGTGGGTTTGGTCAGAGGGAGTTGTCAGTCAGGATTGGTCAGTGGTTGTGGTCAATGTGGGTGTGATCATTTGGGTGGTCAGTTGGTGTGGTCAATGGGTGTGGTCAGAGGGGTGTGGTCACAGTGGGTGTGGTCACAGTGAACATGAT